>NC_045970.1:5662733-5787039 GCF_010909765.2 Amblyraja radiata
ATGTCATGCACAGGTATCCTCCATATAGGGAATAGCACCCTGGAGACACCCATGGTCAGCCATGACCGAAGGAGGCCTAAGAAGAAGAGAAGAATATCAATGATTGTGATGTTTAGGTTCATACGTTCATAAGTTCTACGAGCAGAATATTCGGCCCATCAAGTTGAGATTTTTGCTCGTAGTTAAAATTAAATCATCTTTAGGTGTAAAATAATCTGAATTTAACAACTTGGCAGCAAAGAATGTAAACCAAACTGATATCTAATTAGGCCCACCGCAAATTGGAGGAGCAGCACCTCATATTTTGCTTGCGCAGTTTACACCCCAGCGGTATGAACATTGACTTCTCCAATTTCATGTAGTCCTTGCTTTCTCCCTCTTTCTCCTCCCCTTCCCAGCTCTCCACAGCCTACTGTCTCCGTCTCTTCCTTTCTTTTTCCCGCCCCCCCATTCCCACATCAGTCTGAAGAAGGGTCTCGACCCGAAACATCACCTATTTCCTTCGTTCCATAGATGCTGCCTCACCCGCTGAGTTTCTCCTGCATTTTTGTCTACCTTCTAATTATGTAAAGTAATTTTTTAATACATTCAGTAACAAACAAATCATTTAGTCTATAATTGCAATGCTTATTAATTTGATCATTTTTACAATCCCTTAGTCAGCCAAACATTAGTAGCAGGAAATTGGCAGGAGTGATGAATATGAACTGTTCCAGTCTCCTCACTGTTTTCTGTCTTTGATTGCATCTCTCCACTGCTTCTCTTCTCTCTGCTTCCGCTCTGTGTGGCCCAGGACAATGTCCGTATCATCAACCACTATGAAGCTATGAAACTCCAGCCCCCTCTACAGCCCTTCTCAAACTGTTTTGAATGCCTGGGATGTTAACTTTAAAGATTTTGCCCTTACTTTAAATTCATATCTATATTATTAGGTATCCTTCACATGTACATTATTGTTTACACCTGCTGACACTGGTTTCTTTCTCTTTCCTCCTATGTCTTCCATCTTGGAAGTTGCTTTCATATATTTTATTATTTTGCTATCCAGAGCTTTCCCTTTCGTGTCTTCTGGGCCTTCAAAAATCTGTTTGCTTTGCTTGTTATTATGAAATGCACGAAACTGGATCTCCTCAAATTCCCTTCGTGCCATTGCACCAGATGTAGATCAGCTCCTCCTACACATTTGCGTAGGAAGAGACTGCAGATGTTGGTTTGCAACGAGGATAGACACAAAATGCTGGAGTAACTCAGCGGGACCGGCAGCTTCTCTGGAGAGAAGGAGTGGGTGACGTTTCGGGTCGAGACCCTTCTTCAGTCTGACCCGAAACATCACCCATTCCTTCTCTCCAGAGATGCTGATGTCTTATTGAGTTACTCCAGCATTTAGTGTCTATCCTTCCAGTGCTATCGACCTTACAAACGAGCCATAAATCATACACATGGAAACAGGCCCTGTGGTCATCAATAATAATAATAATAATAATAATGGATGGGATTTATATAGCGCCTTTCTAATACTCAAGGCGCTTTACATTGCATTATTCATTCACTCCTCAGTCACACTCGGTGGTGGTAAGCTACTTCTGTAGCCACAGCTGCCCTGGGGCAGACTGACGGAAGCGTGGCTGCCAATCTGCGCCTACGGCCCCTCCGACCACCACCAATCACTCACACACATTCACACACAGGCAAAGGTGGGTGAAGTGTCTTGCCCAAGGACACAACGACAGTACCTAGTTACACTAATCCTATGCTAATCCCAGTTTACAATCCTTTTAGATTCTATCACCCACCTTCACATGCAAGGTGATTTACAGTGGCCTCTTGGCCAACCAATCTGCATGCTTCTGAGATGTGGGAGAATACAGGAACAACACATATTCAGGAAGGTAGACAAAAATGCTGGAGAAACTCAGCGGGTGAGGCAGCATTTGTGGAGCGAAGGAATTAGGCAAAGTTTCGGGTCGAAACACGAAACATTGCCTATCTCCTTTGCTCCATAGATGCTGCCTCACCCGCTGAGTTTCTCCAGCATTTTTGTCTACCTTCGATTTTCCTGCATTTTTGTTTACCTTCGATTTTCCAGGAACTGAAGATGCTGGTTTAAAGCGAAGATAGACACAAAAATCTGGAGTAACTCAGCCGGGCAGGTAGTATCTCTGGAGAGAAGGAATGGGTGACGTGTCGGGTCGACTGAAAAATGGTCTTGACCCAAAATGTCACCCATTCTTTCTCTCCAGAGATCCTTCTTGTCGCATTGAGTTACTTCAGCATTTTGTGTCTATCCTCCTTTACACTTCCAGTGCTATCGACCTTACAAACGAGCCATAAATCCTACATATGGAAACAGGCCCTGTGGCCATCAAACACCTACTTATACTAATCCTACACTAATCCCAGTGTGTTCAGGTACACAAGCCTGAATTCATCTGTATTTCTATGTTTTATTGATGCATCCAAGGCATTTGATAGAATTAATCACGAACACTTGTTTGTAAAACTGCTAGATAGAGGTGCCCCTAAATTATTAGTGGGAATTTTAGTATTCTGGTATGCCCATCAAACGTTTCAGGTTAAATGGGACAATGTTGTATCTGCTCCATTCTGTGTTAGTAACGGAGTGCGGCAAGGAGGAATTTTGTCTCCTATTTTATTTAATGTTTATATGGACGAACTGTCAAATCTGTTAAATAGGTTAAACACTGGCTGTCTTGTGGGCAACACTATTGTTAACCATCTTATGTATGCAGACGACCTGGTCCTGCTCTGTCCATATAGTGCTGGGATGCAACAGATGCTGAAGGTGTGCTCTCAGTATGGCCTTGATTATGACATTAAGTACAACGCTAAGAAAAGCCGCATAATGTTAGTTAGGAGCGCTGAGGACAGAGAATCAACTTTTCCGACCTTTTACTTGTCAGACAGTCCTCTTGCTGTGTGTGAGGAAATTAAATACTTAGGTCATGTCATATCCGATGACTGGACGGATGACAAAGATCTTTACCGACAGCGCTGTAAAATTTATCTTCAAGCTAACATGCTTATAAGGAAGTTTTATATGTGCTCTGACTCTGTGAAGTGTTCCCTGTTCAGAACCTACATCACACCGTTGTATAAACCCAATTGTGGTCGAAGTATAAGAAAAAGAGTATGCAAAGGCTCAAGGTAGCATACAATGATGCAATGAGGATGCTGCTTCGTGTCCCTAGGTGGCATAGTGCCAGTCAATTGTTTGTGTCCACTAGAGTGCCAACCTGTGAGGCACTCTTAAGACAGCTGATGTTTAGTTTTATGTGTCGTCTGGACAAGTCAGAGAACCATATAATTGAAGCCCTAGTCAGCCCTCTGAAAAGCTGCTATAGATTCACTTCTAGGCTAAGACTGCATTGGTGCAATAGCTTGTATATTTTATAGGCTAATATGCAATTTTTTTAAATGTATTTTTGTATCTTCTTTTTTTCTGTTTGATGTGTTATATGGACCTGTGTCTGTAATAAAGCTTTAATAATAATAATATTCTCCTTTTAGATTCTTCCATGCCAAATGGAATTGGTGCTGTTCTATTCCTTTTCTCCAGAGATGTTGTCTGACCTGCTGAGCTACTCCTGTTTTTTCTTTCTATCTTCTGTCCTCTCCATGAGCCTGTCTGACTGTGTCTTAAACATAGAAACATAGAAAAATAGGTGCAGGAGTAGCCCATTCAGCCCTTCGAGCCAGGGCTGATCATCTAGAATCCCGCTTTTCCCCCATATCCCTTGATTCCTTTCGCCCTAAGAGCTAAATCTAACTACTCTTGAAAACATCCAGTGAATTAGCCTCCACTGCCTTCTGTGGCAAAGAATTCCACAGATTCACAACTCTCTGGGTGAAGAAGGTTTTCCTCATCTCAGTCCTAAATGGCCTACCCCTTATTCTTAAACTGTGACCCCTGGTTCTGGACTTCCCCAACATCAAGAACATTTCTCCTGCATCTAGCCTGTCCAATTCTTTAAGAATTTTATATGTTTCTATAAGATCTCCTCTCATCCTTCTAAATTCCAGTGAATACAAGCCCAGTCGACCCATTCTTTCATCATATGTCAGTCCCGCCGTCCCGGGAATTAACCTGCTGAGCCTATGCAGCACTCACTCAATAGCAATAATGTCCTTCCTCAAATTAGGAAACCAAAATTGCACACAACACCACGACACACAACACACAACACAGGTGCAGTCTTACCAGGGCCCTGTAAAACGTTGGGATAGTCCCAGCCTCAACTACCTCCTCTGGCAGCTTGTTCCATACACCCACAACCCTTTGTGTGAAAAAGTTACCCCTCAGATTCCTATCAAATCTTTTCCCCTTCACCTTAAATGGGGCTTTTTCACGGGGCGAGTTGACGCAAGATGTCACCAGAGTGAAGAGGTCGTGGTCCAGCACGAGTCTCGCATGATATAACGGGGGGTAGATAAAGAGTTCCCACGGTACTCGGCATTTCTGTTATTTGTGCGAATGACTTGTCCGTTTCCCGAGCTTTCCCGTTAAATCTTGAATGAACATCGTGAACTACACGTGACACAAATGATGTAACTTTTTTTTTCACACACTATATATATCCTCCCTTGGTTGAATTGGCTCATTTGGAGACATATTTTACTGTGTATGTGGGAGACACAGATGGACTGAGCACAGTACCTCGGTCTTACTGTGTGTGGGAGAGGGGGAGAAAGAGACGTACACTCACAGAGGCAGAGTCTCTCAGCCTGTGTAAGAGGGAGGGAGAGAGAGAGAGAGGCACACACAATGTGGATGTGAAATCTCACCTGCCTGTTTCAGTGACAGACACCCGCCGCCAGTAAATGAAGATACCCTCATCTGTCTCCCCCTCCTCTCCCTCGACTCCCCCACCTTTCCCTCCCAACTCCAGTCCCGTCCCGACCCCCTGGGAAACTGAATAGAGCAACAATATAGATATAGAAACTGAAACAATATAGAAATTGAATAGCGCAACATGGCAAAAACATCTCTGACACGCTTTACCCCCTTTCTTTGAGATTTTCTGGGAGCCATCTCTGCAAGTGTTCCTGTTAAAAAGATTATCCAACAATGACAATTAGGTGGGACGTCCTCGAAGGACACATGTTCCCTTGTCGATATTGAGACCACCTGTTTTACTCACCTTCTGTCCCCTCTGTCCAGCTTCCGGGTTTACCGTTCGCAGGAGTTCCCACGCGCTATATCTCTAAAATCTGAAGTTAGGTAATGTCTAAAGGAACTGCAGACGCTGGTTAATGCTGGTTAATACGCACAGAAGGACACAAAATGTTGGTGTAACTCAGCAGGTAAGTCAGATCTGGGAAGAAAAACATAAAAAGCTGGAGTAAGTCAGCGGGTCAGGCAGCATCTCTGGAGAAAAAGAATAGGTGACGATTCGAATCGGAGCCCTTCTTCAGACAGCCTAATCGGAATTGAGCCTGAAGAAGTGTCTCGTCCCGAAACATCAGCTTTTTTTCTCCAGAGATGCTGCTTGACTCGCTGAGTTACTCCAGCTTTTTGTGTCTGTCTTCGGTTTAAACCAGCATGTGCAGTTCACTCCTTACACGGGTCTCTGTACAACATTGATTGGTAGCGTTCCGGACCCTGCTTCGGAAAGGCATCGATCGCTAGTCGGCGAGGACTCCGACCTGTATCTCTCAAAGAAGTACATGTGAAAAATTTCTCACGGACCATAAAAATGCGTAACCTTTCAGTAAAGTCCCTTTTAAAGTCCCTTTTAAAGATTATAGTTATTTTCTTGAATCTCATTAACATAACTCATGAATAAGTTGATGTCCATATGCGGATGCAAATCTTTATTTTTATTTATTTTTTTAATTCAATCCCACATAAGATAATTTTTACTCACCTTCTGTCCCCTCTGTCCAGCTTCCGGGTTCACCGTTCGCAGGAGTTCCCACGGTACCCGCAAGAGTTATTACGGATATCGCACTGGCCACTACGTTCATATAATGTTGCAATGCTCAACCACAAGTGTACAAGTCACTCTTGGAGAAATTCAAACTTTCTTGAATTTTCTCCCGAGTGACCAAGTTACACGATGACCTGCCGTTAGCGCTACGGTGGTCCACGGTGGTCCACGAATGCCGTACTGTTATCGCACGAGGTTCCCACGATGTTAAACTCCGGTTAACTCTTGCGTCAAGTCGCGCCGTGAAAAGGCCGCTTTAACCTATCTCCTTGATTAACCTACTCTGGGCAAGAGACTCTGCATCCACTTGATCTATTCCTCTCATGATTTATACATATACAATATGGGGGTACAAAGTCGGTTCAGTATGTAATTTGCATAACTAGACGTTTAGTGAATGGCATGGACTCGATGGGCCACACGGCCTAATTCAGCACTTTATGACAATGAAGAAAAAGTCTGTTTTAAGTTTAATTTCCAAAATTTTCATCACAATTTTTTATTATCATATTAAATACATTGAACAAGGGAAAGATGACTGTCAATAGGTTTAGTAGAAGATAGACACAAAAATCTGGAGTACCTCAGCGGAACAGGCAGCATCTCTGGAGAGAAGGATGGGTGGCGTTTCCGGTCGAGACCCTTCTTCAGACTTTAAACCAGCATCTGCAGTTCCTTCTTACACAATAAGTTTGGCAAGTTGGTCAAATAGACTTCAGGAAAGACAGAGTTGGGTCACAGACAATAGGTGCAGGAGGAGGCCATTCGGCCCTTTGTGCCAGCACCGCCATTCAATGTGATTATGGCTGATCATCCACAATCAGTACCCCGTGCCTGCTTTCTCCCCATGTCCCTTGATTCCGCTAGCCCCTAGACCTCTATCTAACTCTCTTATAGAACACATAGAAACTTCCCAACTTCCCCGAATGACCAGAAGGTTCAATGTCTCAGTCTGAAGAAGGGTCCCGACCCAAAAGGTCACCTATTCCTTCGCTCCATAGATGCTGGCTCACCCGCTGAATTCTCCAACATTTTTGTCCACCTTCGATTTTTCCAGCATCTGCAGTTCTTTCTTAAACAGAAGGTTCAATGTGATGCCTTTTGGAATCACACGGACCTGCAAGTACCATCCATTCATAACATCATAGAGATGTGCAGCACAGAAACAGCCTATTCGGCCCACCTGGTCCATGCCGACCAAGTTGGCATACTGGACGTCCCATTTGCCTGCATTTGCCCCATAGCGCTCCAATTTCCTCCTATCCATATATCTGATGAGATTCGTTCCAAATCTTTCGTGCCTTTTAATACAAACCCTTTTAGAATTCAATGGAGTCTGATTTACAACGTGTGTGAGCTACTAATGTTCGCCAATCTTGTCCCTGACAGTTTCTGTATCGTCTGCCATTGCTGCTGCAGATGAAGACACTGTCATTTTAAAATCAGACAAGGTGCATCCCGCTACTTGCATTCTTCAATATTCTTTATGTAGGTCCCTTGCAGTCAGAAACAGGTGAGTTGATCATGGGGAACAAGGATATGGCGGACCAATTGAATAACTACTTTGGTTCCGTCTTCACTAAGGAAGACATAAATAATCTGCCGGAAATAGCAGGGGACCGCGGGTCAAAGGAGTTGGAGGAATTGAGTGAAATCCAGGTTAGCCGGGAAGTGGTGTTGGGTAAATTGAATGGATTAAAGGCCGATAAATCTGGTTGACTAGTGGGGTACCGCAAGGCTCAGTGCTGGGACCCGAGCTATTTACAATATATATTAATGATCTGGATGAGGGAATTGAAGGCA
The DNA here is from genome assembly GCF_010909765.2 of Amblyraja radiata. Taxonomy (NCBI): domain Eukaryota; kingdom Metazoa; phylum Chordata; class Chondrichthyes; order Rajiformes; family Rajidae; genus Amblyraja; species Amblyraja radiata. The sequence continues at coordinate 5,670,485 of NC_045970.1, forward strand.
ATATCTCCAAGTTTGCGGATGACACTAAGCTGGGGGGCAGTGTTAGCTGTGAGGAGGATGCTAGGAGACTGCAAGGTGACTTGGATAGGCTGGGTGAGTGGGCAAATGTTTGGCAGATGCAGTATAATGTGGATAAATGTGAGGTTATCCATTTTGGTGGCAAAAACAGGAAAGCAGACTATTATCTAAATGGTGGCCGACTAAGAAAAGGGGAGATGCAGCGAGACCTGGGTGTCATGGTACACCAGTCATTGAAAGTGGGCATGCAGGTGCAGCAGGCAGTGAAGAAAGCGAATGGTATGTTAGCTTTCATAGCAAAAGGATTTGAGTATAGGAGCAGGGAGGTTCTACTGCAGTTGTACAGGGTCTTGGTGAGACCACACCTGGAGTATTGCGTACAGTTTTGGTCTCCAAATCTGAGGAAGGACATTATTGCCATAGAGGGAGTGCAGAGAAGGTTCACCAGACTGATTCCTGGGATGTCAGGACTGTCTTATGAAGAAAGACTGGATAGACTTGGTTTATACTCTAGAATTTAGGAGATTGAGAGGGAATCTTATAGAAACTTACAAAATTCTTAAGGGGTTGGACAGGCTAGATGCAGGAAGATTGCTCCCGATGTTGGGGAAGTCCAGGACAAGGGGTCACATCTTAAGGATAAGGGGGAAATCCTTTAAAACCGAGATGAGAAGAACTTTTTTCACACAGAGAGTGGTGAATCTCTGGAACTCTCTGCCACAGAGGGTAGTCGAGGCTAGTTCATTGGCTATATTTAAGAGGGAGTTAGATGTGGCCCTTGTGGCTAAGGGGATCAGAGGGTATGGAGAGAAGGCAGGTACAGGATAATGAGTTGGATGATCAGCCATGATCATATTGAATGGCGGTGCAGGCTCGAAGGGCCGAATGGCCTACTCCTGCACCTAATTTCTATGTTTCTATGTTTCTATGTTTCCTCCAGCTTCTGATAAATTGCACCTGGATCAGTGGGAGGTGGAGCGGAGAATCTGCCTCCCTTCCACCGCTGCTCCCAGCGTTACTGGGTTGTTCCAGGGAGCAGCAGCAGCAGCGGCGGTGACTACTGCCTCCTCATGCCGAGCAGCGGAGATCCCACACTCTTCGCTCTTGGCCGGGAAAGCATGAATGAAGAGCGCTGGCGGTCTTCGGGCTTCGCCGAAGTCAGCGGGCGAGAGAGGGAGAGACTTCCAGCCACAGCGACAGCCGCCGTCCACGGTATGTGATCCAGAGCAATAACAATCCCAGCGCTCTGTCATCTGTTACAGCGCTCTGTCATCTGTGCGAGGTGTCCTTTGGCACAAGAAGCACCGCTGATTACAAATCAGAGCAGATTCTCCAACGGGAAGGGAAAACAAACAGAATCCTACATTTGTTTTTGTTAAAATGTTACAATTAAACATAATTAAATATATTAGTCTGAAGAAGAGTCTCGACCCGAAACTTCACCCATTGCTTCTCTCCAGAGACACTGCCTGTCCCGCTGAGTTACTCCAGTGTCTATCTTCGGTGTAAGCCCGCATCTGCAGTTCCTTCTTACACATGACGCATAATTGATTTGTTACATGAAGATGGGTTGGCATCTTCGACATTCACTGAAATGTCACCAGCACCTTTATACATTGGCAAGCACCAGTAGCTTGGCACTTTTCATTTAAAGAAACATCTTTCAAACCATCACAGCAAAAAATATTAGCTGCCAGACCCGATTCAGAAGTCCCGTCGTTGCAAAGTTGTAAGATTTTAATTGTGAATTTGATTTTAATCTGTCATAATTTAACATTCCAATTCTGATTTTGCCCCTTTCAGCTGACTTCAAATATATCCGTACCACCCGTTTGGAATTTTTAAACCCGTGTTTGGCAAATTAAGACTATAATCTACAATTATGTAAATGTGTTTTCATGCTAAAATGTACGGTTTAAAAGTAAACAATATGATTTGCTGGCACAGTTTGTGTATCTCCAAGGGATAGAGAACTTCTAATTTGCCTTTTGTGATTAGGTTATGGATAATGCCTTGCTAAATGATGCATAATAATCTGTTGATGTTGTTGATTTATTAAACTGTTCCCACAGGCTACAATTTAACAAAGTGTGTTTTATAACAATTTTAAGAGAAATGTAATCAGGCTATGTTCTTATTTTATTTTCCCCCAATATTTGGCTCCATATATGAACATGGATTTTGAAGATATAACCATTGGGGTTTTTTTTTAAGTTGATGAAAGAAGATGATTTATTAGATAGAAATTTGAAAGCACTTGATCAAATAATGAACATACTTGATCATTACGGCTGAAATTCAAGCTGAAAGTGAGATAAGACATGGTGCCACCAAGAATCATTTAAAGAGAGTCACTAAGTTGTGCGGCACTGAACAGAGATCTTCAGCCGGACACATCCATGCCGATCTCAGAGAGTCATCTGCCTGCATTTAGCCACATCCCTTTAAATCTTTTCTCTCTGTGGACCTATCCAAATGTCTTTTAAACACCATAATTCTGCAACTTCTTCTGGACAGTTTCCTCCATATATACACTTCCATGCAAAGAAAGCTGACATTTAGTTTGGTTTAGAGATACAGCATGGAAACAAACCCTTTGGCCGAACTACTGTGAACTCAGCACTTCAACTCCCCCTCCCATTCCGAATCTGACCTTTCTGTCCATGGCCAAAGTGTGGCCCAGCGCAAATTGGAGGAACAGCACCTCATATTTTGCTTAGGCAGTTTACTCCCCAGCGGTATGAACATTGACTTCTCTAATTTCAGATAGTCACTGCTTTCTCCCTCCTTCCCCTTCCCCTTCCCAGCTCTCCCACTAGCCTACTGTCTCCGCCTCTTCCTTTCTTTTTCCTGCCCCCCCACCGACATCAGTCTGAAGAAGGGTCTTGACCCGAAACGTCGCCCATTCCTCCTCTCCATAGATGCTGCCTCACCCGCTGAGTTCATCCAGCATTTTTGTCTACCTTTGGCCGAACCATCATTCTTCCGTTCATACTAGTTCTATGTTATCCCACTTTCTCATCCACACATTTGGGACAATTTTACAGAGGCCCTTCACTTACAAACCTGTACATCCTTGGATGTGGGGGAAAACCAGAGCAGCTGGAGGAATTCCTTGTGGTCCCAGCAAGAATGTGTAAACTGCACGCAGCCACCACCTGAGGTCTGGATGGAAGGGTCTTTGGCCAGTCTGAAGAAGGGTCTCGACCTGAAACGTCACCCATTTGTTCCATCCGAGATGCTGCCTGTCCCGCTGAGTTACTCCTGCATTTTGTGTTGAAATCCTGTTTCTTATGTTCGCTGGCAGGAGTGTACAACAACTGAAGAGGTTGCATTTTGTATCAATCTTAAGTGTAATGCGGCTTTTTCACGGGGCGACTTGACGCAAGAGTTAACCAGAGTTCAACATCGTGGGAACCTCGTGCGATAACAGTGCGGCATTCGTGGACCACCGTGGACCACCGTAGCGCTAACGGCAGGTCATCGTGTAACTTGGTCACTCGGGAGAAAATTCAAGAAAGTTTGAATTTCTCCAAGAGTGACTTGTACACTTGTGGTTGAGTATTGCAACATTATATGAACGTAGTGGCCAGTGCGATATCCGTAATAACTCTTGCGGGTACCGTGGGAACTCCTGCGAACGGTGAACCCGGAAGCTGGACAGAGGTGAGTAAAAATTATCTTATGTGGGATTGAATTTAAAAAATAAATAAAAATAAAGATTTGCATCCGCATATGGACATCAACTTATTCATGAGTTATGTTAATGAGATTTAAGAAAATAACTATAATCTTTAAAAGGGACTTTAAAAGGGACTTTACTGAAAGGTTACGCATTTTTATGGTCCGTGAGAAATCTTTCACATGTACTTCTTTGAGAGATACAGGTCGGAGTCCTCGGGTCCAGGGGTCCGGAACGCTACCAATCAATATTGTACAGAGACCCGTGTAAGGAGTGAACTGCACATGCTGGTTTAAACCGAAGACAGACACAAAAAGCTGGAGTAACTCAGCGAGTCAAGCAGCATCTCTGGAGAAAAAAAGCTGATGTTTCGGGACGAGACACATCTTCAGACTCAATTCCGATTAGGCTGTCTGAAGAAAGGTTCCGGTGTTGGGGGAGTCCAGAACCAGGGTCCCAGTTTTACAGTCTACCGTGGGAACTCTTTAACTCAGTAAAGTAAAGTAGCCTTTATTGTCATATCAGCGCACAGGCAGCAGTTGACTGTTGCTCTATTCAGTTTCCCAGGGGGTCGGGACGGGACTGGAGTTGGGAGAGAAAGGTGGGGGAGTCGAGGGAGAGGAGGGGGAGACAGATGGGGGCGTCTTCATTTACTGACGGCGGGTGTCTGTCACTGAAACAGGCAGGTGAGATTTCACATCCACCTTGTGTGTGCCTCTCTCTCTCTCTCCCTCCCTCTTACACAGGCTGAGAGACTCTGCCTCTGTGAGTGTACGTCTCTTTCTCCCCCTCTCCCACACACAGTAAGACCGAGGTACTGTGCTCAGTCCATCTGTGTCTCCCACATACACAGTAAAATATGTCTCCAAATGAGCCAATTCAACCAAGGGAGGATATATATAGTGTGTGAAAAAAAAAGTTACATCATTTGTGTCACGTGTAGTTCACGATGTTCATTCAAGATTTAACGGGAAAGCTCGGGAAACGGACAAGTTCACTCGCACAAATAGCAGAAATGCCGAGTACCGTGGGAACTCTTTATCTACTGCCGTTATATCGTGCGAGACTCGTGCTGGACCACGACCTCTTCACTCTGGTGACATCTTGCGTCAACTCGCCCCGTGAAAAGGCCGCTTAAACCAACATCTGCAGTTCTTTCTTACAAATTCCTCATGGTTCAGGTGTTGGAGTAGACTAATTTCACAAGCACCCCACAATCAGCTTCCTACCCACCTTAGGTGCGACAGGGAGTGTAGCTTCAGTGTGAATTCTGGATTTCTGTCGAGGGTCCTGACCCAAAATGGTAGACAACACACTTCTGCCACCCATCAGAATGGTTCTGCGTTACTCGTGGGATGTATGGGAAGGGTATTATTCAACCTCAAGGCCTTTTTCTGTTTAGTTTTCTTTCAGATTTATTTGAAAAATAAATACGACTGTGTCAAACCCATGCTGAATAAAAGGTGGCAGTCTGTAAACATCCTATCTCACAGCATGCATTGACACATGCAACACAGGTATTCCTGTTAGACTGTTTGGAAGTGAGATATGGCTTCATTGATAAGTTACTTCATCTGCTGTTGTCTTAGGGATATGAGAAGCTGGCAATACTAAGTCGAAACATAGAAACATAAAAAAATAGGTGCAGGAGTAGGCCATTCGGCCCTTCGAGCCTGCACCGCCATTCAATATGATCATGGCTGATCATCCAACTCAGTATCCTGTACCTGCTTTCTCTCCATACCCCCTGATCCCTTTAGCCACAAGGGCCACATCTAACTCCCTCTTAAATATAGTCAATGAACTGGTCTCAATTCCAGAGATTCACCACTCTCTGTGTGAAAAATGTTTTTCTCATCTCGGCCCTAAATGATTTCCCCCTTATCCTTAAACTGTGACCCCTTGTTCTGGACTTCCCCAACATCGGGAACAATCTTCCTGCATCTAGCCTGTCCATTACTTATGTAATGGACTTTAACTTGCGTCATTACTGCTGCCTCTTTTGTGAACCGTTAGATAAATATACTTCGTAGCTGTGGCAGAATGTGGTGATTTAACTTTCTAGAATCCTTTGTAAAAGAAACTCCTCTATAATGATCCCTTCTTACTAATATCATGTCTATCATGTAGCAAAATATGTAGCAAAATATTCAAGGGAAGGATGCTACTCTTGACAGCTAATGAGTGCTCACAAACTATCCTTGTTTGTTAAGGTTGTTCATCAAAGGAATCCAAAAATATCACATCATCTGCATTTTTCTGAGATTCTGATAAAGGAAAAGGCATGTGACAAGGTGAAATAATGGCCCCAGATGCAGGGAGATGTGCCATTATAATGGAGGCATCAATGTTGAGCAATGGATTTAATGCTCTCCGCTACTTCTAGTTTTCTTCACTATCTGAGCTTGGCAACTAATGATCATAATGCAGGCCCATTAAAATCAATGGTCGTATTGAACGTGCTGAACAGAAGCCTCCAAGATTGCCATTGCAATGAGTTCCAGATGGCACTGATTAGAGGATTCGAACAGACCACATGTAAAATAGGCAATAGCACTCTACTGCTAACTCAAACTGTGTCAGAGGTATGGGGGGAAGGCAGGAGAATGGGGTTAGGAGGGAGAGATAGATCAGCCATGATTGAATGGCGGGGTAGACTTGATGGTTCGAATAGCCAAATTCTACTCATATCGCATGAGCTTATGAGCATAAAATCCCTGTGGATCAGAGTAGCTAATGGAGAGCTTGCACTTTTAAATGTTTTGTTTAGTTTGGTTTAGTTTAGTTTAGAGATACAATGTGGAAACAAGCCCTTCGGCCAACCGAGTCCACGCGACCAGTGATCGGCCATACACTAGTTCTATACTACATAATAGGGACAATTTACAGAAGCCAATTAACCTACAAACCTGCACGTCTTCGGCATGTGGGAGGAAACCCAAACTCCCAGAGATAACCCATGCAGTCACAGGGAGAATGTATAAACTCCATGCCGGCAGCACCTATAGTCAGGAACGAACACGTGTTGCTGGCATTGTAGGGCAGCAACTCTACTGCTGTGCCATGGTGCAGTTTTATTCTTTAATTCCAATATAAAGGTAATTCCCAGACTGCCAAATAATGTAATTAAGGAAAGTAGGATAATTATTGAAGCAATGTGAAATAATCCTCCAGAGGTGAGATTTTTTATATCGCTTCTGAAATCACTAGCTAATGGACAAATCTCTTCAAATTGACTGCTTGTGAAACAATGTACAAGTTATAGAAAGAGTTTCTTTAATATTGTGCCAATATTTATGCCACAGTCACAGTGGCACAGCGGTAGAGTTGCTGCCTTACAGCAAAATGCAGCGCCAGAGACCCGGGTTCGATCCCGACTAAGGGTGCTGTCTGTACGTAGTTTGTACGTTCTCCGTGATCTGCGTGGGTTTTCTCCAAGATCTTTGGTTTCCTCCCACACTCCAAAGACGTACAGATTTGTAGGTTAATTGGCTTGTTTAATTGGCTTGATAAAAAAAAAAGTTAAATTGTCCAAGTTGGCAATATGCAGAGTACTGCCCTGCCAACTACAAAATTCAGAAGGTTCAGAAGGTATTTGATTGCAGTGATTATATATAACTAAATAATAGTTAACTAGGATTGCTATCTCAGGTTGACTTTGCCTTAAGTTGTTGCACTCTTCAACTATCATTTTGTTTATTTTGTGCTTCACAGCTAATCTCTCATTTAATGGATGGGATTTTATATAGCGCCTTTCTAATACTCAAGGCGCTTTACATCGCATTATTCATTCACTCCTCAGTCACACTCGGTGGTGGTAAGCTACTTCTGTAGCCACAGCTGCCCTGGGGCAGACTGACGGAAGCGTGGCTGCCAATCTGCGCCTACGGCCCCTCCGACCACCACCAATCACTCACACACATTCACACACATTCACACACAGGCAAAGGTGGGTGAAGTGTCTTGCCCAAGGACACAACGACAGTATGCACTCCAAGCGGGATTCGAACCGGCTACCCTTCCGGTTGCCAGCCAAACACTTAACCCATTGTGCCATCTGTCGTCCCAGCGTCGTCTCATTTATAAACCACAGACTGACTCTTTGCTTAAGATGACAGATGGCATGTTGGTCTTTATTGCAAAGAAAGTGGAGTTTAAGAATGGATGGTTTCGTTGCGATTGGCGAGGCACCACTTCATGGAAAATAGGTGCAGGAGTAGGCCATTCAGCCCTTCGAGCCAGCACCGCCATTCAATATGATCATGTGTAAGAAGGAACTGCAGATGCTGGTTTAAACTGAAGATAGACACAAAAAGCTGGAGTAACTCAACAGGACAGGCAGCATCTCTGGAGAAGCACCATGTGATCATGGCTGATCATTCAAAATCAGTACCCAGTTCCTGCTTTCTCCCCATATACCTTGATTCCATTCGCCCTAAGAGCTTTTTCTAACTTCTCTTGAATACATCCAGTGAATTGGCTTCCACTGCCTTCTGGGGCAGAGAATTCCACAGATTCACAGCTCTCTGGGTGAAAAAGTTTTTCCTCATCTCAGTCCTAAATGGCACAACCCTTATTCTAAAACTGTGACCCCTGGTTCTGGACTCCCCCAACATAGGGATCATTTTTCCTGCATCTAGCCTGTCCAATCCCTTAAGGGGCTGTCCCACTTAGGCAACCTAATCCGCGAGTTCTGGCGAGTTTGCCCTTGACTCATACGCAGCATGGTCGACACGAGGTTATAGGTGGTCCTTGTAAATCTCCTTCATGCTCGAGAGTAGTCCCGGTGTACTCGGGGCCTCAGCTAGATCGCGGTGTATTTTTCAACATGTTGAAAAATGCCCACGAGTAAAAAAAGGTCGCCATGGAAAAATTAGATACTTTTTTTACTCATAGAAACATAGAAACATATAAAATAGGTGCAGGAAGAGGCCATTCAGCCCTTCGAGCCAGCACCGCCATTCATTGTGATCATGGCTGATTGTCCCCAATCAATAAGTCGTAGGTTTAGTCATAGTAGGTCATAGTAGGTCGGCATGTTAGTCGTAGGTAATCGAGGGTAGTCGAAGGTAGTCGTAGATAGTCTTCATCATAGTCAAAGGGAGGTCGAAGGAGGTCGTCTTCACTCTCCGCTATTCGGTGTCCAATTTTCCCGAAGTTAGTCGTAGCTAGTCGAAGCTAGTCTTCAACATTGTCAAAGGAGGTCTTCAACATGACAATTTTTCAAACTCTCCTTAACTATTCTAAACTCGCCAATTAGGTCACCCAAGTGGGACAGCCCCTTTAAGAATTATATATGTTTCTATAAGATCCCCACTCATCCTTCTAAATTCAAGTGAATATAAGCCCAGTCAATACATTCTTTCATCATATGTCAGTCCCACCTGGTGAACCTACGCTGCACTTTCTCAATAGCAAGAATGTCCTTCCTTAAATTCGGACACCAAAACTGCACACAATACTCCAGGTGTGGTCTCACCAGGGCCCATGTACAACTGTAGTTGGACCTCTTTGCTCCCATACTCAAATCCTCTCACAATGAAGGCCAACTTACCATTTTACTTCGGAGTCACGTGAGTGACTACGTGAAGAACCCGCTCAGTGCGCAGGCGCGGCATTACGCCAGCAGTGCAACAGTGGCTGCCACGGGAGCTAGGCTCTCCCATTACAGGATGAACCGGACCGTCAGGTGAGTACCCTGAGGTCGGGTTTTCTTTACAGGTGAGCCTTTTTCTGCTTGTGTTTTACAGGCAGAGAAAAAGGCTCTGGATAAAACTGTCCCCCGTTTTCCCGTCGGGGAGGGGGGCAGCAACTGCGGTAGGAGCGACCCGGTGTTCCGTAATTCCCCGACACCGTGCCGAGGCCAGCCCGCTAGTACCTGAAGCAGCGGGCTGGACGCATAGCCACTTGAGAGGCATCCGGCAGGTGTTCCCGATGTCGGACGGGACGTCTCTCCACCCGCACGGGGGGAGAGAGAGCCGCCTGAGCCGCTGGAGCGGTCACGGAGCAGATGCCTGCGAGACGCGCTGCTTGAGGGGCGCTCTCGCTACACAAGGCACAAAAGCTCCAGAAGAACCTGTCCCCCGCTCGACTCCAGCGGAGGAGCGTTCCATTGCAAGGGGGGCAGCAACAGGCGGTAGGAACAATTACCAGTCGCCCCGCTATCCCCATCACCGCGCCGAGCCCAGTCCCGCTAGTGCCTGAACTGCGGGCTGGATGTCTAGCCATCCGAACAGGCATCCGGCCGGTGGCGTCCGATTCGTCGGACGGGGACATGTCTCAACCTAAATGGAGGAGAGACAGCCGCCTGAGCTGCATCCAACAGCAATTGGAGCAGCTCCAGCGAGATGCGCAGAAAGAGCGCTCTCGCGGAGGGAGGTCAGGCACCCCCTCCACAGTGCCTCATGCACTGCCCTTTGCTCCCTCATTACTGGAGGCTAGCATTGGTGACCAGGGCTGGGCTGGTCTGGAACAGGGGCAGGCGGACGAATTCGGGAGTATGCCAGGGGTGCAGGAACATGAAGAGCTGTTGGGTGTGATGGCAACCCCACGGGCTGGAGCACCGCTGGAACCAAGAATGGCGGCCAGCATCAACCATTACTGGAAAAGGTGCTCGCTGAGGTGCTAAAACAACACAGCACCAGAAAACGGTGAGGCCCTCAAAGTAAAAAGTGTCAACAGCCAAATCTGGGGGCATGTGGGTCACACATCCAGACCCAAGAACTCAAGCTACAGCGGATCCTAAGGCTCCTGACGTCAGCCATCACAGCCTTTGCTCGTTCCGTGGAGACCACGGAGATGGATACCTGCCAGCAGGATGTGCTGGCATTAATGTGTACCACACAATTTGAGATCAACAATCTACGGAGGGAAACATAAGACCTGCCCTCAATCCCAAATTTGCTGGCTTGTGTAAAGCCCCAGCTGCGGAGACGGACGCGCTGCTATTTGGGAAAGATTTCAATAAAAACTGAAGGAGATGCAGGAAGCATCAAAAACCTTCGGCCTAATGAGGGCAGGCCCCGGGACGAGCAAACCAAGACCTCCGATACCCAAGTGGCAGCACCCCACGGCATCCACCAGTCGACGTCCGCAATATGGGACTGGTGAACGCTTGGGGTCCGCACATTATCCCCAAAGATCTTTCAGATCAGGGCCCGCAGCGGACCCTCTGGAAAATGCGCCTCCCCCCAACATCGCCAGCACGTCAGAACAAAATCTTCAGGAAAATGAAGAAACAGAATCGCCAATAACCATGGAGGTAGGTGGGTCTGGTCGCTACCAGCATATAGAGAATAAGGGTGCTTTATTAACAAGGGGGAGATTACACTTGTTTAAAGAAGCATGGGGTATGGTCACGAGTGACAAGTATATACTCAACAACATTACAGGATATAAAATACAATTCATGTCAGAAAAAACGCCACCAGTTCAACAATGGCCCCAAAGGGTATTTCTCCCTCCGTCAAAGAGAAACGTGAGGGACAAGCTGAACTGGTGAGACTTATCACAAAGGGGGTCATCGAAAAGACCAAGCATGAACCTTTGGAAATTGTATCGAATATATTCACTAAAACCAAAAAAGATGGTGTCTGTCGCATCATCATTGACTTAACATCACTAAACAAATTTGTTAAGTATATACATTTCAAAATGGAGACATATGTTACTGCCAAACAACTGAATTCCAAAGGACACTTCATGGCAAGCATTTATCTTAAAGATGCTTACTATCTAGTACCCATATACAAGGATCATCGCAGATACCTAAAATTTATCTGGATGGTACAAAGCATTGCCCTATGGGCGAACTTCAGCCCAAGATTATTCACCAAAATATTGAACCCAGCCATGGCAATACTAAGAAAACAAACATATTGTCATGGCATATCTGGAGGATATTCTCATAGTAGGTAAAACGATAGAATTGGCTGTGGCAGCAGTATCAGCTACAAAACAGCTCCTCGAAACTCTGGGGTTCGTCCTACATCCAGATAAATCTAAGTTGAAGCCATCCACTATCATGGACTACCTGGGCTTCACAATTAACTCAGTCCATATGACTGTTACCTTGCCAAAGGCAAAAATGGTTGAATTAGCACAATCATGCAACAAATTAATGGTCAACGAGCGACCAACTATTCGACAAGTAGCAAGAGTAATTGGGGAAATGGTAGCAGCATTTCCGGCTACACAATTCGGACCTTTGCACTATCAAAAATTTACAGAGAGCAAAGGTACGGGCAACAAAACGACATACAGGTCACTATGATCGTGTCATGAACTTACCCACTGAAGCAATATCAGAGCTACAGTGGTGGGCAGAAAACGTTTGGCATAGTTTCAGCCCTATCTTTATCACTAACCCTACTTTAGTTATTCAAACAGATGCCAGTGCTCAAGGCTGGGGAGCGACTAACTCCATATCCAGCACAAGTGGTAGATGGACTAAACTAGAGTCATCATTACTACTTACACTGGGCATTAACTATCTAGAGATGTTGGGCGCCTTTTATGGTTTAAAAGCATATGTATCTAATATGCAGCACTTGCATGTTCGGTTACAAATTGATAAATACTACGGTGATGGCTTATATTAACCATATGGGTGGCATAAAATCATTATCATGCGACAAATTGGTCAACATGATTTGGCAATGGTATGTCGAAAGACATATTTGGCTATCAGCTACTTACCTACCAGGTAAGCTAAACACCCATGCCATGAGAAAATTAAACGTCTGGGTTGCAAGTTTGAACAGACCTTACCTGGAACTGGGATTGTCCAAACAAACCATCACCACCATGTCGGCATCCCTTCGAACATCCACCAAGAGGCAGTACTTAACCAGCATCAAAAAAGGGAGAAGTACTGCCAGGAAACATGGACAACATACGCAACAGCTACAGCCACCAACATACTGGAGTTCCTGGCCATCTACACCACGATGTAGGGATCAGCTACAGTGCCATCAACACAGCGCAGTGCTCTTTCTGCTTATCTCAAACCAGCGGCGGGACAACAGGCGATGGGATCCCATCCACTGGTGGTAAAACTGATGAAGGGCATTTACAATATCAAGCCCTAAGCCCAGGTATACCCATATTTGGGATATCAGTGTGGTCCTGACATATCTCAGGGAATGGCCACCAGCCAGATCCCCCGGCCTCGAGCAAGCTACACTAAAGACGCTTAGGTTGATGGCACTTGTATCCGCTCAGAGGGTCCAGTCACTACACCTATTGCGACTGGACAACATGATCACAGCTCCAGACCAGATCTGTCGTTATCCAGCGACTGGTCAAACAGAGCAGACCAGGAACACCTAATCCAGTCGTGGCTTACCCACCAGAACCACGGTTATGTGCCATGATCTACCTACTATCCTACATAGACACAACCAGAATATTCGAGGGAGATGAAAAGCCTTGTGGGTCAGTCACAAAAACCTTATGGTGGGGTACGAGCCAAACCATTGCGAGATGGCTCAAGCAGGTGCTAGAAACTGCTGGGATAAACACTAACATGTACAAATTTTATTCCACCAGGGCAGCATCCATGTCGACGGCTAAAGAATGGACATGCCCATACACCACATCCTGGCTACAGCAGGATGGTGGGAAGGGAAAAGACCGTTCAGAAATTTTATAATAAGCCGTTGGCAAAACCTGGTTTATTTGCAGTAAAGATTTACGAACTGCAAATATTTAATTTAAGCCCAGGGGAGCAACTTAATTCTTTGTTGTTATTGTTTAAAAATACCATTGTGTTTTTCTACAAATAGACTCATTGGTTCATTATGATAACACTTCCTCCCTCAAGAACTTCGGCAGTGAGTGAAATGAAACTGTTACACGGTTTGAAATCACAGAGCTTTGAAATCTTCACGTAGTCACTCACGTGACTCCGAAGTAAAATAGTAAGATTAAACGAGAACTTACCAGTTTGAAGTTTGATCTGTATTTTATGAGGAGTTACGATGAGGGATTACGTGCCCTCCGCTCCCACCCTCATTATATGGATCAAACTAATAAATTGATGTCTCCTTATCTTTACTATGTTTACTTCAAAATAACTGTGTCTATCTGTGATTCCACACCGCTGCTTGGAAGTATGCCGCGCCTGCGCACTGAGCGGGTTCTTCACGTAATCCCTCATCGTAACTCCTCATAAAATACAGATCAAACTTCAAACTGGTAAGTTCTCGTTTAATCTTACTATTAGCTTTCTTCACTGCCTGATGTACCTGCATGCTTACTTGCAGTGACTGATGTTCAAGGACACCCAGGTCTAGTTGCACATCCCCTTTTTCTAATCTGATATTCAAATAATAATCTGCCTTCTTGTTTTTGCCACCAAAGTGGATAACCTCACATTTATCCACATTATATTGCAACTGCCATGCGTCTGCCCACTCACCCAACATATCCAAATCACCCTGCAGCCTCATAGCATCCTCCTTGCAGCTCACTCTGCCACCCAGCTTTGTGTCATCCGCAAACTTGGAGATGTTACAGTTAACTTTGAATACTGTGACCAAAAAATATATGGTAGCATTGGAGATCCATCCGGTTAATTTCTGGGATCGGAGTGTTGATTTAGCAAGGAGGGACAGAAGGTTTTGCGTCTGTATTCGTTAAGGTTTAGGGGAATAAAGGGGTGATCTTGTGATATACACAGTGCATGGCAGTAGAGCTACTGCCTTACTGAGCCAGAGCCCAGGGTTTGATCCTTACAGTGCTGTCTGTACAGAGTTTGTACAGGTTTGTAGGTTAATTGGCTTTATATACTGTAAATGTAAATTGTCTCACTTTCCCGAGTTATTCACAAATTCTCCCGAATTTTCCCCTTGATTCAAACTCGCAGAATGTTCATAATGGGTTCGTAGGGGGCCGTAGGAGTCCGTGGATATATCATAGCGGCTCGTTATGCCAGCCGTAGGTACTCGGGGCATCAGGTAAGTCGGGACGTTTTTTCCAGCCCGATAAAAAATGTCCACGAGTAAAGAAATAGCCCCAAGTACCTTCGGCTGGCATAGCGAGCCGCTACGATATATCTACGGAATCCTACGGCCTCCTACGGACCCATTCTGGGAGTTTGAATCAAGGGGAAAACTCGGGAGAATTCTCTTGAATCAAGGAGAAAACTCGGTAGAAATAACTCTGGAAAATTTGTGAATAATTCGGGAAAGTGGGACAGGCCCTTTAGTGTGTGCAGGGTAGTGTTAATGTGCGGGGATCGCTGGCCGTTGTGGACTCGGTGGGCCGAAGGGTCTGTTTCCACGCTGTATCTCTAAACTAAACTAAACCATGATGACTTCTCAAAGCAGATGTTGGGATGTTTTCCTTGGTGGGAGAGCCACAGCAAGAGAATATAGTAGCAAAATAAAGGGTGGCCACGAAACAGGAAATGTGTTCCTTCAGAGGGGAGTGAATTCAAAACTACCCTAAGGGGTGTTGGAGGTGAGAAGGTTACCTATATTTATGGCGGGGACAGAGAACTATTTGAAAGATCGAGTAATTGTCAATGTTGGGGGCTGGCAGAGGAGTTGTGGCCAGAGCAGATCCATGATGATCAGACTGAGCGAGCAGGAGCAGCCTAATGGCCAACTCATCCTCCTAGTTTCCTGCGTTCATGGACAGTGGAATAGATTTTTGTTCAACATGGCGAGTGTAAGTGGGAGATTTGTGGTTGGCATGGATTTGGTGAGCCTGAGGAGTCTATTTCTGTGCTGTGCATCATATCTTTCTTTCTTGCTATTATTGAACTTTACAGGAGCTTTGTCATTAAACATTTCCTGAACATTTCCCAATGTTTATGGGAACCACAAGATACAAAAGTAAGAAGGCCTTTGCAGTTTTTGAAGCTTCTTTGAACACTTAAGGGCCTGTCCCACTTTCACGACCTAATTTACAACCTTTTTTACTCGTGGACATTTTTCATCAGGCTAGAAAAAACGCCCCGACCTACTTGATGCCACGAGCACCTACAACTAGCATCACGACCTACGACCTACCTACGAACTCCTACGACCTCGTGATGACCATGCTGCGAGTATGAGTCAAGGGCAAACTCGGCAGAGGTCGTGAATTAGGTCGTTAAAATGGGACAGGCCCTTTAGTTTGGATGGTAGTTACAATCTTGATGTGATGTCTGTTGTTTGATGAATCAATACTTGACACAGGTGTCATTGAAAGTAACAATATGCATCACCACTTAATTGATGCTATGGTATTGTAGTTTGAACTAGAAGTATTTTATTACGTGTGTACATTGAGGTTAAGCAGCGTTCTGTCAATGCTCCGCAGTTCACTTGATCATTAAATATTGCACCTCGTTTTCAACTGGCCACGTGCATTTTCATTTATTTCAGCTGAATTGAATTTCCTTTATTGTCATTCAAACAATAGTTTGAACAAAATTGCTTACCTTGCAGTCATGACAGATAAAAAGCAACACAACACACAATGAACACAATTTAACACAAACATCCACCACCGTGAATCTCCAGCCACCTCCTCACTGTGATGGAAGGCAAAAAGTCTTATCTCTTCTTTGCTTGTTCTCCCGCTGCGTCGAGGCGATTGAGGCTCTCGATCTTGAAGGTGATTCGAATTATAAACCTTTGAACTTAAATTGGTGATGAAGCTGATTGAACACGACAACAAATAAGCTCTGAACTGCAACACACTATTATTATTATTGCACCATATTTGTTTATTTATTGAGTATGTGTGCATGTGTATATAGACACACTGAACTTTTTCTCTCCATTATGTACTGTGTTTACATTCTGTTGTGCTGCAGCAAGCAAGAATTTCATTGTCCTATCTGGGACACATGACAATAAAAAACTCTCTTGACTCTCTCTCTTGACTTGATTTCAACCAGCTACAAACGTAATCGAATATGAATGAAATAGTGAAAAAAACAATAGTACGCTGTTTTCCAACGAGGTTTAATCATGCTCATTCTCCTTGTCTTGATGCAGGGGGGTGGGGGGGAAGAAGGCACAAAGCCCAGTTTCCAGCCTTTGGCAGCTTTGTCTCTACCATCAACTCGAAGCAAGAAGCCATCGGAGCCAACAGTTCAGCAACAAAGTCTGTCTTGAATAACGCTAAATACGGTAACCCAATATCATTGATTAGCGTTCTGTGTTTTGGTCTGTTCAGCACCATCATGTGGTGTCAATCCATGTTTTTTTAACTTTTTCAATCGATTTTATGATTCTTATTTTGGCACCTCCAATTACATTGTGCAGTTGATATGTGTTGGAAGGAACTGCAGATGCAGGTTTACAATGAAAATAGAAACACAAAGCTGAAGAAGGTCTGAAGAAGGGTCTCGACCCAAAATGTCACCCATTCCTTTTCTCCAGAGATGCTGCCTGTCCCACTGCGTTACTCCAGCATTTTGTGCCTAGCTTTTGTGCAGTTGATGTGCAGGCTGGATTGAGTGCTTTAAAATTAGCTCTGTTCAGCAGCGATATCGAAAGGCTCTTTTTAACATAAAGGAATATTTTCAGTATTCTTTCAATCCTAAAAGTGCTATTGGCAGTTAAAACATGAGAAAACAGAGATCGCTGGACTTTTGCCAGGTAAGATTCTTAGATGGGAAGATAGTGCAACAACTAGGGTTCATAAATCATAGGGACAGAATTAAGCCATTCAGCCAGTCCACCATTCAATCACACCTGATCTATCTTCTCCTCTCAACCCCATTCTCCTGCCTTCCCCCATAATAATAATAATAATAATGGATGGGATTTATATAGCGCCTTTCTAATACTCAAGGCGCTTTACATCGCATTATTCATTCACTCCTCAGTCACACTCGGTGGTGGTAAGCTACTTCTGTAGCCACAGCTGCCCTGGGGCAGACTGACGGAAGCGTGGCTGCCAATCTGCGCCTACGGCCCCTCCGACCACCACCAATCACTCACACACATTCACACACATTCACACACAGGCAAAGGTGGGTGAAGTGTCTTGCCCAAGGACAAAACGACAGTATGCACTCCAAGCGGGATTCGAACCGGCTACCTTCCGGTTGCCAGCCGAACACTTAGCCCATTGTGCCATCTGTCGTCCCATAACCCCTAACACTCGTACTAATCAAGAATCTGTCGATCTCCACTTTTAAAATGCCCAAAGATGGCTTCCACAGCCGTCTGAGGCAATGAATTCCACAGATTCACCTCCCTCTGGCAAAAGACAATCCTCTTCATCTTTTATTCTGAAGCTGTGCCCTCTGTTCCTCGACTCTCCAACTAGTGGATACATCTTCTCCACATCCACTCTATTCAGGCCTTTCATATACAATAAGTTTCAATGAGGACCCCTTCATCCTTCCAAACTCCAGCGCGTACAGGTCCAGAGCCATCACGTGCAGCTGCTTCACAGCTCCAGGGACCCAGAATCAAGGTTGACCTCGGGTACTAACAGTGCAGAATATCACATTCGCTCTGCGACCGCAAAGATTTCTCACAGGCGCTACAGTTGTTTTCCACACCCCAAATGTGTGGTGGCATGGGCCTGTTTGTTGTCCATAAATCATGGCGTAGTGTATATTAGTGGCAAAAATAATCAAAGGACAATTGAGCTACTGCTTCCAGCGCCAGAGACCCGGGTATGATCCGGGTGCTGTCTGTACGGGGTTGTACGTTCTCCCCGTGACCTGCGTGGGTTTTCTCCTAGATTTTCGGTTTCCTTCCACACTCCTAAGATGTACAGGTTTGTTGGCTTGGTATGAATGTAGAAATGTAAAATTGTCTCTAGTGTGTGTTGGATAGTGTTAATGTGCGGGGATCACTGGCAGTGCGGACTCAGTGAGCCGAAGGGCCTATTTCCGTGCTGTATCTCTAAACTAAACTAAACTAAAGCTAGACCTATATGAGACTAGGGTAAAAACAACTTCTTCCCATCGCCTATCAGGCTCTTGAACCACCCTGCATCGCCTTTCCTCAGCACCAAGTCACTATGTACTTCACACTACTAAAGCTGCATGGGGTACTTTAGCTTGCAATAACGTGGTCTGTTTGACTTAGAACATCTGATAATTGTATATTTATTTGTTGCGTTGTTGCATTTAATGCGCCTGTAAAGCTGCAGCAAATAATAATTGCTTTCTGTTGGTCTCAGAGCATACGATAATTAAACAGTCCTGACTCTTGAAATTGTAGAGTAAAGGGCCTGTCCCACTTACGCGACCTTGGCTCGCAAATTACGCGACCTCGTGGTCGCTTGAGGTGTATGGGCACCGTATGGCCGCGCGGGGCCGGTCCCACTTAGAAGCGTGGAGGGGTATGGAGTTGTGCGGGGATGGTCCTAACATCGCACGGGGCTTAGAAATTTCTGCAGTGACTGAAATCTTCACGCGCCAACGGCCTGTCGGCCCGTGTACGCACGCAGGCACATTGCGGTCATACTCAGCGTCTTGACGGCGTACGCATCATCTTGACGGCGTACACCTAGCGCGTGGCATTGCGTGATGACGTCACCGCCCGGCGTGGCGTTGCGTGATGACATCACCGCCTGATGCCCAAATTCAGTCGGCCCGCCTCCTGCCCAGCTGATTTGTAAGCATGGGGGCTGCTGCTAACAGAAGTCTCTGTTGCTGTTGCAGCAATGCAGTCTGCATTTCTTCCATGATGACCATGGAATAGCAGCCAGCAACCCCCCTTTTTATGCGTAAATGACGTCACGCACGAACTTAGCTCTAACTTAGCGCGAACTTAGCCAAACTTCGCGCGACCTCCGCTTCCGGTTGGTCGCGCCAAACGCACGCAATTGCATGCAAGTGGGACAGGCCCTTAATTGTGAAATAAGAGGGCGATGGAACTACTGGGATAGCTTCCCTCAGAGCTAACTTGGACCTGTTGGCCTCTGAATTTGTCATTAAAATAAAATGTTTAGCCTCGGCAGAACAACAACGCTTCACAACGCAATGAATTAAGATATGTTTTTAGTGCAGTTAGGCTCCACTGAGAGCCTGAAGAATAAATTGCTTGCAGTGGAAGGTTGCATTGGAAGGACATCAAATGTGCAAACCTTCATAGTTTGCACATTGAATATGAACAAAATAATTTATACAGAGTGTTTAGCATTTGTTTGAGTGAATTAATCGTCTGTAGTTTCCTTTATTCAGTAGATGCTCTAGTGGCAGATTTTCATATCTTTCGAGAAATTAACTCCCTAGCTGCCTTTTGAATGAGCATGGATAATGGATATCTTTGATACGCATGCGAGTTGGTTCACAGAGACCTTCAGAGCTTCTTCACAGACATGGCTTCAAAACACAGTCATTTGATGAATAAATGCTTTATTGTTGATAGAAAATTAAAATGCATCCAAATTTCTTCTGACTCGTTACAACATTCTTCATCGAACTCCAGCTTATTACTTCAAACATTAAAAAACTCCTCGTGTCTCTGTTACACTTCGCATGATCTCCTTTATGGCCCGCATGGTCGAAGCTTCCCCATCGTCTCTCCAAACTGCACTAAAAACTAAACTTCTGCGCAAGCATCTTAGCTCCAAACACACCCCAAAACACATCATAAATCCCACCCACAATATAACGGGCAGTCTAAAATTTTAAAGGCACATGCCATCATCAATGACACACAAAACAAGCCAAATGGCCACTACAGATGCTGGCAGCAGAGGTGGTGAGAGCAGGTATTGAGGGGGGGTGGTTCTGGGACACCAGAACTATCTGTGGAGCCTTCCCCAGGTGTGGTGGGCCTAACTCAACAAAACACCAGTGAGGAGAGTTGCCCACTCGATAACTTCAATGATATGCTTGCATCGACAGGATTAGTTTTGTTAACATGTAGGTAACTTATTATTGCTCATGGAGATGGTTATACATGAGTATAAGCAGTTTAGATACTACTTTGGCTTTGGACTTGTTTTTTTTGGTTGAGCACTTATCCTGGTGTTTAGTTTAGTTTAGTTTAGAGGTACCGCACCTAAACAAGCCCTTCAGCTCACCAAATCTGTACCAATCAGCGATTCCCACACACTAACATTATCCTACACATACTAGGGACTATTTACATTTATACCAGGCCAATTGGCCTAATGGTGTTATAGCACAAGTACTTTGTGTTTCAATTGTGATTTTAGGGGGGGGGGGGGGGGGAAATTGACAAGAAGTTTGGGGAGCAATTGGCAGGTCAAACACCATGCATGAAAAGAGCATTGGTTAACGTTAGGGGTTTGCACCTTCGATCACAATGATTCTCTCTGCAGCTCAGACAGCAATTTCTCCACAGACACTGGGTTTTCCCAGCATTTTTATTTTAATTATCCATTCATCCTCAACTAGTAATGTGCCTTCATTTTAATACTATTTTCTGTTGATCACAATTTAACAGTCCTGTAGGTTGCAAATTTGTGAAGTAGAATTGTTTGGAACATCAACATTTTCAGCGTGCAGACCAAGCAATTCAGGGAAGCGTTGAAAAACGAGGTGCTTCAGATCCATGTTACGAAACATGTTGAAGTATTAAAATGTAAGGTAGATATTGAGATGTTTTCACCAGAATTTTAAATGAGAGGACATAGTTACGAGATTAAGAGACAGTCATTTGAAAGTGACGTGCACAGGAACGTCTTGAGCAGTGTGGTCCATCTCTGGAATTATTTATTCTCGAGAGTTGTGCAGGCTGCATAATTTCAAATTCAGATTCAGATTCAGATTCAATTTTAATTGTCATTGTCAGTGTACAGTACAGAGACAACGAAATGGATTTAGCATCTCCCTGGAAGAGCGACATAGCAAATGGCAGCAGAGGTGGTGGGGGGGGGGGGGTGTTGGGGTATTTGAAGAGAAAGTATGCAATTTTTGAAACATCAGGGAATCGATGATAATGGGGAACTGGCACAGAAGAGAAGGTGAGACTGGGGAAAATCATTTGTGATCATGTTGAATAGCGGGTCCGGTTTAGTGGCCTACTCGTACTCCTATTTCTCATGTGTAGGAAGGAACCACAGATGCCAATTTACAGAGAAGATAGACACAAAATGCTGGAGTAACTCAGCGGGACAGGTAGCGTCTCTCGGGAGAAGGAATGGGTGATGTTTTGGGTCGAGACCCTTCTTCAGACTGAGAGTCAGGAGAGAGGGAGACTGGAGAAATGGAGGGATAGAAAGAGAATCTAAAGTAGCCTCGTTGTCACCTTCCCCTCACCCAACAATTAACCATTCTACATTTCCTCGAGCATCATCTGCTTTGATCTGTCATTTTCCACCTTACATTCTATTTGTACCCACACATATCTCCAGTTTCCCTCACTCTCAGTCTGAAGAAGGGCCTCGACCCAAAATGTAACCCATCCCTTCTCTCCAGAGATGCTGCCTGTCCCGCTGAGTTACTCCAGCTTTTTGTGTCTATCTCCTATTTCTTATGTTTGCTGGCAGAAGTGTATAGGAACTGAAATCGTTTCCATTTGGGCAAGCATAGGAAATCAAAATAATGTAGCAAAAAAGGCAATCATCTACATGGAACAAAAAGAGTGCAAAGGTAGTGAAGAATTAAAGAAAAGTAGAAAGTTGCAGGAAATGTCATTCTAAATAAAATCTCCCCTTCATGACTCCATTGCCTTGATTTCAAAGGTGACCTATCAGTGTTTTAATGTTGAAAATTGCTTATTTTTCTGATATTAGAAATTGTAAAAGTTTTAAACTCTTACACCTTTGAACGAAATAATTCAAAAATGTTCAAATTTTCAGACCTCTATAATCCCCTTACTGAATAAATTCCTGGTGTGTCAGCATGTGGGTCCTGAATGATTTTTCAAGTGTTGGCCTAAGTTCTTTATACCATAAATTGAACTTTATTGGAGCTGTAATCGTGTAGCTGCAGGCTTTCACAAAACCACCCAATAACCTCTCAATAAGCTGTTGGAAGTGGAATGAGTCATGTTGTGTTTAGTTTAGTTTAGAGATTCAGCGCAGAAACAGGCCTTTTGGCCCACCGAGTTCACGCCGGCCAGCAATCCACGTACATTAACACTATCCAACGCACACTATGGACAATTTACATTTTTATACAAAGCCAAATAACCTACAAACCTGTTTAAGAAGGAACTGCAGATGCTGGAAAATCGAAGGTAGACAAAAGTGCTGGAGAAACTCAGCGGGTGCAAACTCAGACTGAAGAAGGGTTTCGGCCCGAAACGTTGCCTATGTCCTTCGCTCCATAGATGCTGCTGAACCTACAAACCTGTACGTCTTTGGAGTGTGGGTGCAAACCTAAGATCTCGGTCACGGGGAGAGCGTACATACTCTGTACAGACAGCACCCGTAGTCAGGATCGAACCCAGGTCTCTAGCGCTGTAAGCGCTGTAAAGGCAACAACTCTACTGCTGCGCCACCATGCCGCCCAGTTTAGTATAGATTGTGTAGTGGATAGTTTGTAAAAAGTGAGTTTTCAAATGATTGTAAGAAATCGGAGAGTGATTTCAAAGATGTAAATAAAATGAGTTGAAGTGGGACTGGGGTTGATGAGAGAGGCTCTGGGGAAAGGCAGGGATTAAAGTCCAACCAACTGCATGAGGACATAAAGGCACAGGGAGTGACGTGAATCTGAAGGAGGCTTTGCCAAGGCCTTGGGTTTGACTGAGAACCAATGTTGGTCAACATGGATAGGAACATTGAGCGAAAAGTGTCTATATTACTAAAAATCTGATCTTGACCACTTTTGGCTCGCTGTGGTGTGATTTCCGAGAGAACACCGCCGCCTACGGCCGTCATTTTTGGCCACCTCGCTCAGAGCCCCCCTCCGCCTTCCGGGACCGGAAGATTTTTCCCATCGATGAAAAATCAGTTTATATATTAATGTTTTTTTTTTTTTAATGCCATTCTCTCTGCTGCCCCTGCTGGTGGGAGGGGGGAGGGACTATAAAACCCAGAAGTGGTGTGCCTCACTCAGTCTCTGCAAGATGGAGGAAGCCAGAGGGTCATGATTCTCTGAGTAACACTGAACACATGTCTACTCAACTGTGAGTCCCCTTAATGTGGTTTGAAAATGAAAATATGGTTGGTTTGAAATAAAAAGACACTGCTGCAAATGGTGGTTTTGGTGCTTTGGCTTGAAGTTAAAAGGCACTACTGCAAATGGTGGTTTGGGTGCTTTGGCTTGAAGTTAAAAGGCACTACTGTAAATGGTGGTTTGGGTGCTTTGGCTTGAAGTTAAAAGGCACTACTGTAAATGGTGGTTTGGGTGCTTTAGCTTGAAGTTAAATGGCACTACTGTAAATGGTGGTTTGGGTGCTTTGGCTTGAAGTTAAAAGGCACGACTGCAAATGGTGGTTTGGGTGCTTTGGCTTGAAGTTAAAAGGCACTACTGCAAATGGTGATTTGGGTGGTTTGGGTAACTTCCTGTTTGTACTGTATATTGATTTTAGATAAAACGCTACCACTTTTGGCTGTGATTTTTGGCCATCTTACTCAGTCCCCCTCTGCTCAGCAGGTGCAGAGGAT
Organism: Amblyraja radiata; assembly: GCF_010909765.2. Classification (NCBI taxonomy): domain Eukaryota; kingdom Metazoa; phylum Chordata; class Chondrichthyes; order Rajiformes; family Rajidae; genus Amblyraja; species Amblyraja radiata. Next base: position 5,694,675 of record NC_045970.1, read on the forward strand.
TCTTCCCATCAATGAAAAATAAAAGTGTTATTAGTGTTTTAAAAATGTTGAGGATCTCTCTCCTGTCAATCACGCCATGAAGGCCACACCTTTTCCGGTAGGAGGGGGAGGGGTTATAAAACCCAGAAGTGTGGGTGTGGCTCAGTCTCCGCACGATGGGGGAGGGAGAGGTCACGACTCTGTCTGAGCTGTGAATCAACTGAACACACTGAATGTCTACTGAAATGTGAGTTTGGTGTTTTGTGTGGTTTTATGGTGGTTTCACCCTGCATGAAATGGTATGAAGCTGCATTTTAATTTGGTGGCCTTGCACCCTGCTTGAAATGGAATGAAACTGCACTTGAATTTGGTGGCCTTGCACCCTGCTTGAAGTGGTATTAAACTGCACGGAATACAGTGGCCTTGCACCCTGCTGAAAGTGGTATGAAACTGCACTTGAATTTGGTGGCCTTGGATCCAGCTTGAAGTGCTATGAAACTGAACTTGAATTTGGTGGCTTTGCACCCTACTTGAAGTGGTATGAAACTGCACTTGAATTTGGTGGCCTTGCACCCTGCTTGAAGTGGTTGGAATTTTTCCCAACTTGGATATTTGTTGTAACACGGATGTCTTTATAACAGCAAGGAAAGCTGTTAAACCATGACTCCAATTGCTTGAATCTTTCTTTTCTTCTGAACATGATCATATGTAAAAACATGGACCTGGTAGAACTGCTGCCTCACATGTACGGATTTGTAGGTTAATTGGCCTCAATAAATTGTCCCCCAGTGTGTAGTGAATGGATGAGAAAGTGTGGTTACATGGAACTAGTGTGAATATTGATGATCGGTGTGCACTCGGAGGGCCAATTCAGTTCAGTTTAGTTTACCGAGGTAGAGTGAAAAGCGTTTCTTGTGTGCTAATCAGTCAGCAGAAAGATAATACATGATTACAATTTATCAATGTACAATGTATAGATACATCATAAGGGAATAACGTTTAGTGCAAGGTAAAGCCAGCAAAATCTGATCAAGGATAGTCTGCAGGTCACCACTGAGGTGGATAGAAGTTCAGGACTGCACTCTAGTTATGGTATGTGTAGGAAGAAACTGCAGATGCTGGTTTAAACTGAAGATAGACTCAAAATGCTGGAGTAACTCAGCGGGACAGGCAGCATCTCTGCAGAGAAAGAATGGGTGATGTTTCAGGTTGAGACCCTTCTTCAGACTGATGGTCCTTGATTATGCTGCTGGCCTTGCTGAGGCAGCATGAGGTGTAGATGGAGTCAATAGAAGTGCGTGCTTCCATGCTGTATCACTAAACTAAACTGAACTAAACTAAAGGAAAGTAGATATAGCCTTCTTTCTGTGCTTAACCTAGAAGTTATAGCAACGTAATTTTTTTCCTGGTATGATAATATTGCCAAGTTTGCAGATTGAACATTTGCAATGATTGTGTTGGCTATTTTTGACTGGCATACAGCACTAGCTTACTTCCTCATCTAAACATTTCTAAGTGCAGCGTAAGCTTTACTCTGTACGCCTGGGCATAGCCGTTACTGTACTATTCAAGATGAAGTACAATCTCAATTTACATTCCCAATTCCTGTACATGTTTTATTCCACCCCCACCAAGAACCATATTTATAAATAGAGCTAATTGGACTTGATGTTCCAATCCCTGTAATAAGTCGGCACTCTTGCTATTTGCAGTGGGATTGGAGTGGTGAAAGGTAGGGTATGTACGTCATCGGGGTCATCAGGTGGGCACCCTCCTTCTTTGACGTTTCATTGATAAGCCCACAACATCTCCAGGGGGCTCAACGGTGATACCTGGCGTCCCAGTTACACCCCCCTCAATTCCATACCCTCCTGTCTTCATCTTGCAGCCCAATTGTTATCTCCTTTTGATCCAAATCCAATTGCTGCTTTTTTCTGCAGAATTTGATAATGATTTGATTGCTTGTTGGAGGGAGCGACCCCTCACCCCCATTTTCTTTAATAGCCTGGTCATAGATGTAGCAACAAATCCCCTGCATCCCACTTCGACAGGGAAAATCTTGGTCTTCCAGCCATTCTGGGAAGCTTCAGTTGCCAGTTCTGAGTACTTTGTGTTTTTCCTCTCATAAGTTTCTTCAACACCATCTTCCCATGGAACTGTCAATTCCACAACGTATGCCAACTTGGCTGTTGTGGACCACAGGACCATGTCTGGCCGGAGTGTTGTAGCCACAATGTCTGGGGGAAACACAAGCCTTGTTTCTAAGTCCACTTCCATTTTCCAATCCCGAGCAGGCTGCAGAATGCTTGCATCCATTGATGTTATCTGGTGCTCTGGAGGTTGGCCTGCTGGTACAAATGTTGTGAAGTGGACATTTCCTGCCGATGTTGGTGGGGAAGCATCTGTGATCCTTCGCCTCTGTTCAAGGATTGATGACAGCTGTCTGAGAACTTGGTTATGCAACCAAGTGTAACGCCCTTGGCCGAGGCTCATAGTGCATCCTGTTAAAATGTGCCTTAGTGATGCAGGTGCTTGGCAAAGGGAGCAAGCGGGTTCTTCTCCGAACCACTGCTTCAGGTTCTGGGGTGACGGTAGAACATCATAAGTTGCTCTGATGACAAAACTTAGCCGAGATCCTTCCGTTTGCCAGATGTCACGCCAGCTGAGTTTCCTCTTTTCCAGGCTCTCCCAGTTAGTCCATTGGCCCTGCTTGGCCATAGATGGCCTTGGCAATTTATTACTTGATGATGTAACATTTTATAATTTTGAATTTGCATTTGTTCAGCATTTGCCTCAATATAAAGACTTATTTCCCATAATTCTCCATATTCTAATAGTTGTATTTATCAGTAAAACATTAAAACAAAAAATGTTGTAGTTACTCAGCAGGTGAGGCAGCATCCCTGGAGGACATGGATAGGCAAGGTTTCGGAGCTGGGACCCTTCTTCCGACCCGAATCTGAACCACTATAGACCAGCAGTTCCTTGTGTCTCCATTTGTATTTATTAGCTACCTACCCCTGGTTTCCTGACCAGTTCAACAACCTGGACCCACGTAACTGTTGTTCAAGAAGGAACTGCAGATGCTGGAAAATCGAAGGTAAACAAAAGTGCTGGAGAAACTCAGCGGGTGCAGCAGCATTTATGGAGCGAAGGAAATCGGCAACGTTTCGGCCCGAAACCCTTGGTGCTGCACCCGCTGAGTTTCTCCAGCATTTTTGTCTACCCACTTAACTCTTTCTCCTTTGCAGATTCCAAATCTCTTTCCTTCCAATTCCTTCCAACTTCCACAAATGTGTCACGGATGAAGAGATCGCAGCAAGAGAGAAAGGGAGATGGAGAAATGAATAGCAAATGGAGAGACTGTACTGCATGCAGTGGATGAGCAGTGGAACAGGCAGAAGAAAAATATTTGTCAACTGTAACATCTTAATATATTTACTTGCAGAATTAGAATTAAATTTAGTGGGTTCTTCTCTGAAAAATGTAAATATCAATTCCAGCAAATTAACTACAGGTACTACAATTATTTGTAATATCTTTGTAATATTTGTAATATCATAAATATAAATCAAGTTTTCCAGCTGTCAATTTTCTTTTAATTCTTTGGATCTGTGTTTTCTCTTTGTTCGATTACTGAGAACTTTCTGCACCATCAAATTCACTTACTCTAATCATAGATAATTGAAGCTCAGTTGATAGGCTGTTTTATTCTGGGCAATATTTGTGTTACATACTGACATATACAAAGTGCATACAGACTTATCATGCATTGCACATGAGCAAGATCTTCTATTAACTTAGCCATGTGGCTCAGCGATAGAGTTGCTGCCTAATGGCCGGTTCTCACGGTGCGACCTGACGCAAGATGTCACCAGAGTGAAGTGGTCGTGGTCCAGCACGAGTTCCGCATGATATAACGGGGGGTAGATAAAGAGTTCCCACGGTACTCGGCAATTCTGTCATTTGTGCGAGTGACTTGTCCGTCTCCCGATCTTTCCCGTTAATCGTGAATGAACATCGTGGACTGTAGTGTAGTTAATCACGTGGCACAAATGATGTCACTTTTTTTCACACACTATATAAATATCCTCCGTTCGTAGAATTGTCTCATTTGCAGACATGCCTATACAAAGTTGGTTCGAGTACAGGCTGGTTGTTATTTTCATTGACGCGCTGTATGCATTAGCGCAACATGTGCATCGAAAACGCTTGCGTGAAGGCAGAAGGGTGAGATTAATTAAAAAGAGAATTAAGAGGAAGTCTCACTGGGTTAAGCCCATGTTTCAACGGAGACCTCAATTTGGACAATATGAGCAACTGCTTAATGTGCTGTGCGAAGAGGATAAAAGAGCATTCAAAAACTTTGTCAGAATTTCACCCGAGCTCTTTAATGAGTTAAAGAATAATTTGGGACCTCTGCTGAAGAAGACTGACACTGTAATGAGAAAGGCACTGGAACCAGGGTTGCGCATAGCAATCACCCTCCGCTACTTGGCCTCAGGCGATTTTTATAAAAGTCTATCTTACAACTTTCTTGTCGCCACCAACAGCATCTGTGGTATTGTCCGAGAAACCTGTGAGGCGATCATCCAATTTTATTCAGCTGAAGTGATGGAATGCCCCAGTACACCAGATGCGTGGAAGAGAGTTGCGCTGGGGTTTGAAAACAGGTGGAACTTTGCTCACACATGTGGGGCTTTGGATGGCAAGCATGTGGCAATTCATAAACCACCCGGAGGTGGCTCAAATTATTTCATTTACAAGAAATTCCACTCAATTGTACTCATGGCGGTGGTTGATTATAACTACAACTTTCTGTATGTGGATGTGGGCACACCTGGAAGTGTTGGTGATGGCCGGATTTGGAAAGAAACCTGGCTTGGATAGAAAATGGAAGGTGGAACAGCAGGCATGCCTGATCCAGAACCTCTGTCAGGAGAAGACAGCCCGGACATCCCATATGCGATGGTTGCTGATGAAGCCTTTGCACTACGGCCCTGGATTATGAAGCCATATCCACAGAGGAATCTAACTAGGGAACAGAGGATCTTCAATTACAGGCTGTCAAGGGCCAGGAGGGTAGTAGAAAATTATTTTGGCATCTTGGCAAACAGATTTAGATGCTTGCTCAAGACAATGGAGCAGAGGCCCAAGAATGTGGAGAGTATAGTATATGCAGCATGTGTTCTGCACAACCTGATCCGAATGAGAGTTGCAGCTGCAGGATCAGCAACAGCCATCCAGGATGGATCTCTGATCTGCAAGTCTCTGCAAGTCTTACTGTGAAAAAGATTCTCAAACAATGACAATTAGGTGGGACATCCTCGATGGACACATGGTCCATTGGCGATATTGAGACCACCTTTTTTACTCACCTTATGTCAAGCTTCCGGGTTTACCGTTCGCAGGAGTTCCCACGGTACCCGCAAGTGTCATTACGGATATCGCACGGGTATCGCACTGGCATCTACGTTCATACAATGTTGCAACGCTCACCAAAAAGTGCTCAAGTCACTCTTGGAGAAATTCAAAAATGTTTGAATTTTCTCCCGACCGTACAAAGTTACACGACTACCTGCCGTTAGCGCCACGGAGGTCCTCGGTGGTCCACGAATGCCGTACTGTTATCGCAGGAGGTTCCCACGAAGTTAAACTCTTGTTAAGTCTTGCGTCAGGTCGCACCGTGAGAAAGCACTTTTAAGCCCCTGTCCCACTTTCACGACCTAATTCGCGACCTCTGGCGAGTTTGCCCTTGATTCATACATGCAGCATGGTCGCCACGAGGTCGTAGGAGGTCGTAGATCACTCTTCCTCATGCTCGTGAGTGCTCTCCGCGTACTCGTGGCCTCAAGTAGGTCGCGGCATTTTTCTCCAGCCTGATAAAAAATGTCCACGAATAAAAAAAAGACCGGCATGGAAAAAATGGATACTTTTTACTCATAGGTAGGTTGTAGTAGGTCGTGATGGTAGTCGTAGGTAGTCGTAGATAGTCGTAAGTAGCCTTAGGTTGGTAACTGGCCCGAGAAAGCAAACATGACATCATTTTATCATGTGATCATTTTCCACTCGTAGCCAGTCGTAGTTGGTCTTAGGTGTGGAAGACTGGGGTCGAGGGGGGTTGTAGGAAGTCGTGGACATAGTCGTAGGAGGTCGTAGACATAGTCATGCGAGGTCGTAGGAGGTCTTTTACGTTGGCGAGTCAACACGACCTTGACATTTTTTCCAACTCGTCTAGGGTCTTCTAAATTCGTGGATTAGGTTGTCAAAGTGGGACAGCCCCTTTACAGCGCTTGCAGCGCCAGAGACCTGGGTTCGATCCCAACTACCAGTGCTATCTGTACGGTATTTGTACGTTCTCCCCATGGGCTTTCTCAGATATCTTCGGTTTCCTCCCACACTCCAAAAACGTACAGGTTTGTAGGTTAATTGGCTTGGTAAATGTAAAAATTGTCCCATAGTGTTAGTGTGTGAGGATCACTGATCTGAAGGGACTGTTGCCACACTGTATCTCTAAACTAAAAACTAAACACTGCTGAGTTTAAAGCATGATTATGCGAAAAGTGCTTGGGTCCACCCTAACCTGACGTTGTCAGCTATGCTATATTGGGATTGTTATTTTAAAATCTGATAAGACTGCCAAAATAAGCTTTTCTGCACACCCCGATATCGCAGCACAAACAATGTTTAAAACCTCTATTTTGAACTATTAAATTTTACAGAATGTGAAATGCAGCTTAATAAAGTGCAGTGTAAGAAATTAAATTCATGAATATTTCCTCATACACAATCCTCAACTATGTTCTGCTCACATTTCTGTCAGATTTTGAATAATTTGAATCGGTTGCCAGGTAACAGTGATATTTGTCTCCAAGAGATTTTTGCCAATCTTGATTTTACGCCACACTTTTTTTCCACGGGTTTGGCGTTCCTCATGAATACACGTAGAAAACATTTCCGTTTTTAACCTGCCCTTAGCAGCCAAACCACAATGACCCCATGACTCCGTTACCGGGGCAACATGAATCTCAGAACATTAAAACCCAGCTCCAGTACAGCATCATATTCAGTCTTATTGTGTTTATCTTTGCCTAGCAACGGATGCTGATGTGACACAACACTATTTAAAGATTGTGCTGCAAAATTCAATCTGAGTTTATTTAAAATACAACCTGAGTTTGCAATATAATCATCAGTTCTCATTTCTCTAACTTCAAGTAACCTTTGCTTTCCCTCTCTCTCCATCCTTCTCTCTCCATCCCTCTCTCTCCATCCCTCTCCCTGTCTGACTGTCCTCCCGATTACATTTTTATCTTTATACTCTTGTTGCCACATTTCCCTCGCTAACAATGATCCATTCAACATTTTCCTTGAGCTTTGTTCCTTGAGCTTTGTTCCCTTTGATGTCTTGTTTTCACACCTCACCCTTCCATATCTCTGTGTCTCCATCTTCCCTGACTCTCAGTCTGAAGAAGCGTCTCGACTCTAAATGTCACGCATTCCTTCTATCCAAAGATACTGTCTGTCCCGCTGAGTTACTCCAGCATTTTGTGTCTAACTTCACTGTAAACCAGCATCTGCAGTTCCTTCTTCCACAATGCAATCAGTATATTTTCATTTGAGGTGAAATTGAGAAGAATTATTTTTGTTTTGGGAATTGGGTGATGGAAATGAAAGTAAATTGTTCCAAATTGAACTGAACCTGAGATGCCTGGTATATTTAAGCATTGTTTTTTCTATTGATTTTAGACCCCCTATTTAGATATACTCTCATGTGAAATTCTTCTTTAAACTTTAATAGAAAGATTAAAACGAGAACTTACCGTTTGAACTTTGATCTTTATTTTATGAGAAGTTAAAGTGAGGGATTACGTGAAGAAGCCCGCCAACCCGCATGCGCGTCAATCTTCAAAGCAGCTGTATGAAACCACAGAATAGTTGCTGACCTAAACTATAGGAAGATTAACGAGATTAGAACTACCGAATGATCTTTGTGAGAAGTAGGGTTGGGAGAGGAGGGCACGTAATCCCTCATCTCATCCCAATCATCCATCTTCAACTGGGTAAGTAAACCCATAATCCGATTAGCCAAATGGCTTTCCTACCCGCGGAAGATGCATTATTCTAGTAATTCATACATTTCGCTGATAACATAAAATAGTAAGATTAAACGAGAATTTACCAGTTTGAAGTTTGATCTTTATTTTATGAGGAGTTACGTCGAGGGATTACGTGAAGACCCCGCCAGCACGCATGCGCGACATTCTTCAAGGCAGCGGTGTGGAATCACAGTAATAGTAATGAAATAAACATAATAAGATAAGAAGAACTAGGGTACCAGTTGACCTTTATAAGAGGGTGGGTGTGGAGGGCACGTAATCCCTCGATGTAACTCCTCATAAAATAAAGATCAAACTTCAAACTGGTAAGTTCTCGTTTAATCTTACTATTTTACTTCGGAGTCACGTGAGTGACTACGTGAAGATATTAAAGATCTGTGATTTCATGCCGTGGAACAAATCCATGCTTCACTCACTGCCGAAGTCATCCAAGGGAGGAAGTATGTTATCGTAATTAAACATGAATCAATTTTTTAAAAACAATAACGATTTATTTTTTAACAAAGAAAATAATGCTTCCTCGGGCTAAATTATATTGCAGAACTTACAATTCTTTCTGCAAACACTGCAGGTTTGGCGATCGGCTTATTATAAAATATTTGGAAAGTCTTTTCCATAGACCATCCTGCTGTCACCAGGATATGGTCCATTGGTACCTCTATGTTTCTGGCCGCCGATATTGCTGCTGCTCTGGTGGAGTGAGATTTAAAAATGTCAGTATCCACCCCAGCAGCCCCCAGAACCTGTCTCAGCCATCTTGAGATGGTCTGTACTGACACCCGGCCATGAGGCTGTTTGAAGCTGACCCATAGTGCCATTTCGCTTCCTCTTAAGGCTTTTGTTGTCTTAAGATAAAGCAGTAGGTGTGTCATGACACACAAACGGGGGTCAGGTGGGTATGCCCAGAATTCTTGGTTCTTGGTTTCTTGGTCCTCCAAAATATTCCAAATGGAATTTAAACTGGAGGTGATGAAGGGAGGGCTTAAGCCAGAAAGGGTTATTGGGAAGAAAGAGCTACTTTAAATTTAGTTGCATCTGATCTCTCTGTGGCTCAGCACTTCAACTCCCCCTCCCATTCCGAATCCGACCTTTCTGTCCTGGGCTTCCTCCATGGCCAGAGTGAACAGCACCGGAAATTGGAGGAACAGCACCTCATATTCCGCTTGGGCAGTCTGCACCCTAGTGGCTTGAACATTGACTTCTCCAATTTCCGGTAGCCCTTGCTGTCTCCTCCCCTTTCCAGCTCTCCCTCAGCCTTCTGGCTCCTCCTCTTCCTTGCATCTTCCCCCCCCCACCCTGCATCAGTCTGAAGAAGGGTTTCGGCCCGAAAAGTTGCCTATTTCCTTCGCTCCATCGATGTTGCCTCACCCGCTGAGTTTCTCCAGCACTTTTGTCTACCTTCGATTTTCCAGCATCTGCAGTTCCTTCTTGAACATCTATATGACCCTGACCACTCATCCCCTCTCAGCTACCCCTCCCTAACCCCTGTAATTTTATTATTTAGTTTAGTTTAGAGATACAGCACGGAATCAGGGCCTTTGGCCTACCGAGTCTGCACCAACCAGCAATCCCGCACATTAACACCACCCGACACACACGAAGGACAATTTGACATTTTACATTTATACCAAGCCAATTTACCTTCTAATCTGTACGTCTTTGGAGAGTGGGAGGAAACCGAAGATCTCGGAGAAAACCCACGCAGGTAACTTGGAGAATGTACAAACTGCAGACAGCTCCTATAGTCAGGATCGAACCCGGGTCTCTGGCGCCAAAAGGCAGCAACTCTACCGCTGTGCCACCGCGCTGCCCATGAGGTGCAACAAGTCATTGCATCTCATCCCTTGCAACCATCCAGTATTTCCAAGTGAAGCAAAAATTCACGTCGCTCCTTCCAACCTCATCTACTGTATTTGGTGCTTCTGATGTGCCTCATTGAGATCAGCGGGACCTAGCACAGACTGAATGACTGATTTGCAGAGTGCCTGCCCTCTGTGCAGAGCTACCAGTTGCCTGCTATTTCAATCCTCTTCAAATTTCCATCCTATCTATCCATCCACGACCTCCACTGTCAAAGTGATGCCTAACACAAACTAGAGCAACACCCATTATATTCCACTTAGATAGCCTGGTTAAGTTTAGTTAAGTCTAGTTAAGGGAGAGAGAGGGGGGAGAGAGAGGGGGGAGAGAGAGGGGGGAGAGAGGGGGAGAGGGGGGTGAGGTGGGGAGCAGGGAGTGGGAGGGAGGGTGGAGGGAAGGGGGTAGGGTGTGTAGAGGGGAGGGAGGTTTAGGGGAGGGACGGTGGGGGAGGGGATGGAGGGGAGGAGGGGGGAGAAAAAGAGGGGAGATAGGGGGGGAGAGGAGAGGGGGGAGAGGAGAGGGGGGGAGGAGAGGGGGGAGGAGAGGGGGGAGGAGAGGGGGGGAGAGGAGGGGGGGGAGAGGAGAGGAGAGGGGGGGAGAGGAGAGGGGGGAGAGGAGGGGGGGGTAGGAGGGGGAGAGAGGAGAGGGGGAGAGGAAAGGGGGGAGAGGAAAGGGGGGAGAGGAGAGGAGAGGGGAGGAGAGGGGGGGGGAGAGGAGAGGGGGGGATGGGGAGAGTGGTGGGGAGAGAGGAGGGGAGAGAGAGGAGGGGAGAGAGAGAGAGAGAGAGAGAAAGGAAGAGAGACAGGGGGGAGAGAGAGAGAAGGAGAGAGGGATAGGGAGAGAGAGAAGTGGGGAGAGAGAGGAGGGGAGAGAGAGAGAGAGTGCCTTTTTACTTCAACCCAAACCCCCCAAACAACCATTTGCAGGCATTGCTTACTCACAGTTGTGTAGACATTTGTTCAGTCATTCAGAGCTCAGAGTGCCCTCCAGCTTGCAGACACTGATTGAGGCACACCACTTCCTGGTTTTATAGTCCTTCCCCCTCCCTCCAGATGGGGCAGCAGAGAGAATGGGGAATTTTGTAATAACATTAATATCTCTGTCATTTTTCATCGACGGGAAAAATCCTCAGCACACACGCGGTGGAGGGGGGCTCTGAGCGAGGTGGCCAAAAATGACGGCCGTAGGTTGCGGCGTTCTCTTGGAAATCGCAGCACAGATGGCCAAAAGCGGTCAAGAACAGAGATTTAGTAATATAGATAAACTGGTAGTCTACAATTAAGGTGTAGAGTGCCCTTTAGTATTTGCTAAACAGGATTTTAATGACGATAGACATTATTAGCTTGATCAACATAAATATAAATAAATAAATACATGTTTGTTTTGATTACAGTGAAGACATAGAAAAGGCCAAAATTTCAGGGGACTGGAAAATGTGCATCAGTTTTATTCAACAACATTTAATTCTTTTCTGGAACTTAATGCAGCTTTCAAGGTAAACAGACCAGAGAAATTGATTCATTTTGTTTCAGGCAAAAAAAATGTGTAACACTCCTCTTATAGATGCACAACTAAACAACTTTGAAGTTGATCTTAATGATTTTCCACAATTAGAGACACAGTACAGCACTCATTTTAATGTTCCCACCAACTAATGTGTCAACAGAGATGCAGATCTATACTGTCTTTCAGAACTGTCAATTATTTATTTTCTAATAGTCTCAAATAATGATGCCCATTTTCCTGATATAATTGATATTCGACAGCTTCCCGGTAACAGATAAACCACAAGGGTGGCACGGTGGCACAGCGGTAGGGACACTGTCTTACAGTGCCAGAGATCCGGGTTCGATCCTGACTACGGGTGCTGTCTGTACGGAGTGTGTACATTCTCCCCATGACCAGAGTGGGTTTTCTCCGAGATCTTCGGTTTCCTCCCACACTCCAAAGACGTGTTGGTTTGTAGGTTAATTGGCTTGGTATAAACGTAAAATTGTCCCTAAAGTATGTAGGGTGGTGTAAATGTGCGGGGATTGCTGGTCAGTGTGGACTCGGTGGGCAAAAATTCCTATTTCCGCGCTGTATCTCTATACTAAACTAAATTAAACTAAGTGTCAATTATTTGCTTTCTAAAAGTCTCTAATTATGATGCCCATTTGCCTGATATGATTTAGATTCCACAGCTTCCTGGTAGAACAGATAACCATATATAGACACAAAATGCTGGAGTAACTCAGCGGGACAGGCAGCAAAAGATGTTGGCTGTCCCGATGTTACTTCAGCATTTTGTGCCTATCTTCGGTTTCAACTAGCATCTGCAGTTCCTTCCTACACAGATAAACCAAATGGTTTATAGTTTAAAGTCTGCTCTAAAGCAACTTCACTTGCGACTTTCAAATGCTAATGCTTTTGAAACAAATCATTGATGTAGAATTTGTTGAAAAACTGAAAATAAAGATTAAATGGAAAAGGTATTTGTCTTTAACAGATGAGATGCACACGATGCAAGATGTAAGACATACACACAATAATTGGTCCTATTTCCAATACAATTAAACTCTAAAGCTGCAAGTGATATTTAATTGAGGACATTGGTGAGAATAGACTAGGGAACAACATGACCTAATCAAGATGGTTGGTATAATCAGGGTAGATAATAGATGGCGCTGATGAACTAGAACATGGTCTGTCCTCATTGATGTGGAGTACTGGGTGTTCTGATCAGCGTAGATCACACAGCACAATGTCCTAGTCAGGATTGATTATAGATTGGTCTAACCCGTAAAAGCTTTGAGTATATACACCTCTCACAGTGGAGCTCAGGTTAGTATAGATTATACATTGAACATATTATACTTTATTATCACATGTGACATGTCACAGGAGATTCCATGTTTTGCATACACAAGGTATGCAAAGAGTCACCATATATAGGGCGCCGACAGTTACAACGTTTTCCATTTAGTCCCCAACGGTCCCCATTTTTTCTTGGCTACCCCACACCCCCCCCCCCCCCCCCCGTCACCGTGTCCCCATCTGTTTTCAGTGGCCCCGTCCGATCTCCGGCTCCCAATGTGGGCCCTATCTCACCGGTTCAGATTTTGTGGCGCTCCAGGCTTTCTAATTGCATCCTTTTTGGACGGGGGAGGGGGGGGGGAATGTATATTTAATGTTAAAAAACTGACAAGAAAACTAGTGCAAAAAAGGTTCTAATAGAGTAGGGTGACAAAATATGAACACAATACTCTGTGTGGCCTGTAACACAATGTCCCAACTTCTACACTCAATATCTTGATTGATGAAGGCCAAAGTACGAAAAACCTTCTTGACCACCCCATCTACTTGTGACATCACTTTCAGAGAACTATGTACCCGCACTTCTAGATCCCTCTGTTCCACAACACTCCCCAGGGCCCAACTACTCACTGTTAAAGTCCTGCCATGGTTTGACTTCCCAAAATGCAACACCTTGAATTTATCTGCATTAAACTAAATTGGCCATTCCTCAGCCCACTAGCCCAGATGATCAAGATCCTGCTGTATTTTTTTGATAACAATCTTCATTATCTATGAAATCATGCACTTTAGCATCATCTCCACACTTACGAATGTTGCCTTGTGCATTCCCATCCAAACCGTTGAGTTCTAGTCCGTGGGTGAACCTTTAATGTAGAGCTTCATCAGGAAATTACTGCAGGAACTCTGCTGTTTCTGAACTGTTGGCATGGGGTGGAAGTCCTAACTCCATTTTCTTTCTAATTTTCAAATGCATCCTGTCTGTACCCAATGTCTGCAGTTGTATAGGGCTCTGGTAAGACCACATCTGGAGTATTGTGTACAGTTTTGGTCTCCTAATTTGAGGAAGGACATCCTTGTGATTGAGGCAGTGCAGCATAGGTTCACAAGATTGATCCCTGGGATGGCGGGTCTGTCATATGAGGAAAGATTGAAAAGACTAGGTTTGTATTCACTGGAGTTTAGAAGGATGATAATATAAACATATAAAATTATAAAAGGACTGGACAAGCTAGATGCAGGAAAAATGTTCCCAATGTTGGGTGAGTCGAGAACCAGGGGCCACAGTCTTAGGATAAAGGGGAGACTGAAGTGACAAAAAACTTTTTCACCCAGAAAGTTGTGAATTTGTGGAATCCCCTGCCACAGAGGGCTTTGGGGACTCGTCACTGGATGGATTTAAGAGAGAGTTAGATAGAGCTCTAGGGGCTAGTGGAGTCAAGGGATATGGGGAGAAGGCAGGCACGGGTTATTGATAGGGGACGATCAGCCATGATCACAATGAATGGCCATGAAGGGCCGAATGGCCTCCTTCTGCACCTATTTTCTATGTTTCTATATTCTTAAACTATTGAAATCAAGAATCTCTCTTTAACTTCTCCTTTTCACAGACACAAGTCCCCTTGAATTTCTAGCCCATGCATTTTTATTTTGCCCTGGAATTATTAGTTGCTTACAATTCATATCTGGCATTATCTAATTACTACTTCTTGAATTACTTTGGGCTAATTATGTACAAATTTACTTTTGTTTAGTTTAGTTTGTTGTCACGTGTACCGATGTACAGTGAAAAGCTTTTGTTGCGTGCTAACCAGTCAGCTGAAAGACAATACATGATTACAATTGAACAAGTCACAGTGTACAGATACATTATAAGGGAATAACGTTCAGTGCAAGATAAAGCCAGTAACGTCCGATCATAGATAGTCTAAGGGTCACCAAAAAGGTTGATAGTAGTTCAGGACTGTTCTTTAGTGGTGGTGGGATGGTTCACTTGCACAACTGTCCTTGAATCTGGAGGTGTGCGTTTACACGCTTCAATATCTTTTGCCCGAAGGGAGAGGGGAGAAGAGGGAGTGGCCAGGGTGATTATGCTGAATGTGTTTTCACCCACTGTAGATCACAACAGCACTCGGGGTGAAATGCTGCCCATCAAGAAATTGGCCTGGACACTTCAATTCACCTGAGTCCATACTGATATTTTCATATGTTAGTCATGAATCTAATAACACCACAGGTGGTGCAGTGTAGGTTTCCTTTACTGGAGGCAAACATTACACCTGTTAAATGCAACCTGAGAGCTTCACTGTTGAAACACAAAAGAACACAACTGAGGATCAACAATAAGGCATTTCAATGTTGTTCTTTGTGAAATTTTTCATTCTATGTGGCACCTGGCAGCTTCAGAATTCAGTGGTCAGGGCAATGGGAACTGTATACGAGGTGCTCCCTCTACAGCCTTGTTGTAGATCATTTCTGAGCTTCACACTGCAATCACTGGCCCCTGGAAGAGCATTCACAACGTTACGTGGTGGAGCCACTCATGGATTGAGGATTAGTTGGATCTGATCATCATGTGGGCTTGCCAAATACGCAGAGATCTCCCTCTTCCTCCTCCCTCATGCAGTCCCACCACAGCCACGGGGAAAATTATTCAAGTTCTGACTTCTGATCTATTAGTTTAGTTTAGTTTTGAGATACAGTGCGGAAACAGGCCCTTCGACCCACCGAGTCCGCGCCGACCAACGATCCCCGCACATTAACACTACCCTACACACACTAGGGACAACTTACACTAAATCCAAGCCAATTAACCAACAAACCTGTGGGAGGAAACCAAAGATCTCGGAGAAAACCCAGGCAGATCACAGGGAAATGTACACACTCCGTGCAGACGGCACCCATTGTCAGGATCGAACCCAGGTGTCTGGGGCCGTAAGGCAGTAGCTTTACCGTGCCGCCCCTAGCATGGTGAAGAAAGGAAACTGGGAGATTAAATTAAATTATTAAATTTCTTTATTTATATAGCACATTTTTAGTCAACTTGCATTGACCCCAAAGTGCTTCACATAATTACATCCACACACACAGGCAAAGGTGGGTGAAGTGTCTTGCCCAAGGACACACACAGGCAAAGGTGGGTGAAGTGTCTTGCCCAAGGACACAACGACAGTATGCACTCCAAGCGGGATTCGAACCAGCTACCTTCCGGTTGCCAGCCGAACACTTAGCCCATTGTGCCATCTGTCGATCATCCTGAAATACATCCTGATTGGAATCACACAAGTCCCATTGCAATGCACTTCCTCTGTGTGCCAAATTCCCTGGCACAGCTTTTAATATATTGTTGCCCAGTTTCAGAATTGTTTGTGGGAGCTGAGGAAACTAAGTATATTAAAAGAGATGAAATCCAATTCTCAGAATTTTTTTATTCTTTTCCACTTTGCAAATGTTTTAACCTTTGTTTCTTCATATAATTATTTCAAATGTATTCAAAGAGTCTTCTACTCATCAGTCTAACCTTGCGCGCCCTTTCATTTTTCTTTTCGCTACTTGTCTGTTTCGATAAACAGGTGTTTTTGCAGGTTCCGGACTATTATATTAGGTGCAAAAGCAGGAGGCAAATTGATAGTTTGCCATGTATAGGGTGAGTTCCAATCTGCAATGAGTCAATTGCTTATGGCAATGAAAATAACATTGGTGCTACATCGATACAGAGACAATCGGTGCAGGAGTAAGCCATCGGTTCCTCCATCATGGCTGATCATCCCAATCAGTACCCCGTTCCTGCCTTCTCCCCATTCACCTTGATTTCACTAGCCCTAAGAGCTCTATCTAACTCTCTTGTGAATGCATCCACTGAATCGAGCGCCACTGCCTTCTGAGGTAGATAATTCTACAAATTCACAACTCTGTGTGTAAACCTTTCTTCTCATCTCAGTTCTAAATGGCCTATCCCTTATTCTTAAACTGTGGCCCCTAGTTCTGGACTCCCCTAACATCGGGAACATGTTTCCTGCATCTAGCTTGTCTAATTGATTAATAATTTTATATGTTTCTATAAGATCCCCTCTCGTCCTTTTAAATTCCAGTGAGTACAAGCCCAGACGCTCCATTCTTTCATCATATGACAATCCCGCCATCCCGGGATTTAACCTCGTGAACCTATGCTGCACTCCCTCAATAGCAAGAATATCCTTCCTCAAATTAGGAGACCAAAACTGCACACAATACTCCAGGTGTGGTCTCACCAGGGCCCTGTACAACTGCAGAAAAACCTCTTTGATTCACTGCCTGTTGTACCTGCATTCTTACTTTCATTGACTGATGTACAAGGACCCCCATATCCCGTTGTACTACCCCTTTTCCTCACCTGACACCATTCAGATAATAATCGGCCTTCCTGTTTTTGCCACTAAGGTAGATAACCTCACATTTATCCACATTATACTGCCTCTGCCATGCATCTGCCCACTTCCCCAACCTGTCCAAGTCACCCTGCATTCTCATAGCATCCTTCTCTCAGTTCACACTGTTACCCAGCTTTGTGTCATCTGCAAATTTGCAAATGTTACTTTTAATTCCTTCATCTAAATCATTAATGTATATTATAAATAGCTGCGTTCCCAGCACCGAGCCTTGCGGTACCCCACTAGTCACTGCCTGCCATTCTGAAAAGGACCCATTGATCCCAACTCTTTGTTTCCTGTCAGCCAACAACTTTTCTATCCATGTCAGCACTCAACCCCCAATACCGTGTACTCTAATTTTGCCCACTAATCTCCTGTGTGGGGCCTTATCAAAGGCTTTCTGAAAGTTCAGGTACACTACAACCACTGACTCTCCCTCGTCCATTTTACTTGTTATATCCTCAAAAAAATTCCAGAAGATTAGTCAAGCATGACTTCCCCTTCGTAAATCCATGCTGACTTGGACCGATCCTATTACTTCTATCCAAATGTGTCGCTATCTGATCTTTTATAATTGACTCCAGCACCTTCCCCACCACCCATGACAGGCTAACTGGTCTATAATTCCCCGTTTTCTCTCTCCCTCCTTTCTTGAAAAGTGGGGTAACATTAGCTACCCTCCAATCCACAGGAACTGATTCAGAATCTATAGAACATTGGAAAATTATCACCAATGCATCCACAATTTCTAGAGCCACCTCCTTGCGTACCCTGGGATGCAGACCATCAGGCCCTGGGGATTTATCAGCCGTCAGTTTCATCAGTCGACCCAACACCATTTCCTGACTAATGTGAATTTCCATCAGTTCCTCCATCATCCCAGATCCTCTGGCCACTAGTACATCTGGAGATTGTTTGTGTCCTCCTTAGTGAAGACAGAACCAAAGTACCTGTTCAACTCGTTTGCTATTTCCTTGTTCCCTATAATAAATTAACCTGTTTCTTTCTTCAAGGGACCCACATTTGCCTTAACTAATTTTTTCCTCTTCACATACTTAAAGAAGCTTTCACTATCCTCCTTTATATTCTTGGCTAGCTTACCTTCGTACCTCATCTTTTCTCCCCGTATTGTCTTTTTTGTTACCTTCTGTTGATCTGTAAAAGTTTCCCAATCCTCATGCTTCCCGCTCATCTTTGCTATGTTATCTCTTTTATTTTTATACTTCCCTTGTCAGCCACGGTTGCCTCTTACTCTCCTTAGAATCTTTCATCCTCTTTGGAATGAAATGATCCTGCATTCTCTGGATTATTCCCAGAAATTCCTGCCATTGTTGTTCCACTGTCATCCCTGCTAGGGTATCTTTCCAGTCAACTTTGCCAGCTCCTCTCTCGTGCCTCCATAGTCCCCTTTGTTCAACTGGAATACTGACACTTCCAATTTTCCCTTCTCCCTCTCAAATTGCAAATCATATTGTGGTCACTACCTCCTAATGGTTCCATTACCCTGGCTTCCCTTATCAAATCCGGTTCATTGCACAACACAAATCCAGAATTGCCTTCTCCCTGCTAGGCTCCAGTACAAGCTGCTCTAAGAATCTACCACGGAGGCACTGTGCAAACTCCCTTTCTTGGGGTCCAGTACCAACCTGATTTTCCCAGTCTACCTGCATGTTAAAATCTCCCATAACCACTGTATCATTACCTGTGCGACATGCCAATTTTACCTCCTGATGCAACTTGCGCCCTATATCCAGGCTACTGTTTGGGGCCCTGTAGATAACGCCCATTAGGGCGTATTTTTACCCTTACAATTCCTTAGTTGTATCCATAATGACTCTACATCTTCTGACTATGTCACCCCTCGCAAGGACTGAATTTTGTTCCTTACTAACAGAGCCACCTGTCTGTGTTTTCGATAGGAAGTATACCCCTGAATATTCAGTTCCCAGCCCTGGCCCTCTTGCAGCCAAGTCTCTGTAATTCCCACAACATCATACTCACTAATTTCTAACTGAGCCTCAAGCTCGTCCACTTTATTTCTTATACTTCGCGCATTCATATATAACACTTTTAATTTGGTATTCACTTCCCCTCTCATACCGGTTGCTATTGCACCTGACCTTACTGTCTTATCCTTTCTTGAACTTTCTGTCCCATTAATTCGAGTGTCTTTCGTAACTTTTCCTGTACTCTCTGTCCCTTTAACTCCATCTTTATACTCCCAATTTGTCATCCCCTCCCCCCCGCTATATAGTTTAAACCTACCCGTGTAGCACTAGCAAACCTGCCTGCCAGAATATCGGTGTCCCTCCAGTTAAGGTGTAACCTGTCCCTCTTGTACAGGCTGCCCCTACCCCAGAAGAGATCCCAGTGGTCTATAAAAAATTCACTTAGGCTGTACAGCTTCTGCCAATGTTTATTGCAGTAAATGGGAGATGCTTTGGTTCCTTTTCCAATATCTGAAAATGTTAAATTTTACAATGTAATGGTGATATATTAATTTCACTACAAATTTTGTGTTGATGTTTTATTTTAGTCTTTATGATTTTTTCTTCCATGAATTTATAGCGAGATGTCACTGCACCTTTTAATACAACTGACGATCTAGGCATTAAAGCCAACTTTACAAACAGTGTCTACGATACCTTGCTGGGCACCGTGAGTATATTTTCTGCATCTTTAGCAAAATATTTTTATAATTTTAAGTTTATAGATTGAAAGGGTTGCAGAGAACGATTTATCTAGATTTTTAAGGTGTGCCTGTGGCGCCACCTGGTGGTTAGGCCACTTACTGAGCGAACCCTCGGCACTAAGACTGGCAGGATCACGTGACTGTGTTTGGTGGGAAGAGGTCATCACGTGGTTAAGGGCTGTGCCCTGGTATATATATAGAACCCTGGGAAAAAAACCCTCCCCAGTCGCGTGTGAGCTGTTCTCTGTTTAACCTAAAGATCACTTTGTTTAACAACATGTGTCTCGCTATGTGCCAAATGTACATGTGTCTCGTCATAAAAGCAAAATATTCAAGACCTTCGGTTATTTTAATGCATATTAATGAGTTGTTCATAGACAAAGTAAGATTTAGAAAATTGCAAATTACACCAAACCTGGTTTAAAGTGAGGAATGTTGGAATGGTTTGCAAGAGGAAAGATGAGCCACCAGGGTGTCACGGTGGCATGGCGGTAGAGTTGCTGCCTTACAGTGCTTACAGCGCCAGTGACCCGGGTTCGATCCTGACTACGGGTGCTGTCTGTACAGAGTTTGTACGTTCTCCCCGTGACCGTGTGGGTTTTCTCCGAGAACGTTGGTTTCCTCCCGCACTCCAAAGACGTGCAGGTTTGTAGGTTAATTGGCTTGATATAAATGTAAAAAATGTTCCTGGTGTGTGTAGGATATTGTCAATGTGCGGGGATCGCCGGCCGGTTAGTGCGAACTCAGTGGGCCGAATAGCCTGTTCCCGCGCTGTTTCTAAAACTAAAAACTAAAACACCAGAATATGCTGAAAAGAGATAGATGAGATGTAATAATCTGCAGATTTACAGCAGATATAACAGGATTGTTGTTCAGACAGCCCAGTGTGTACTCTATGGGTAGGAAGGAACTGCAGGTGCTGGTTTACGACGAAGATAGATGCAAAATGCTGGAGTAACTCAGCGGGTCAGGCAGCATCTCTGGAGAGAAGGAATGGGTGACGTTTCTGGCCCTTCATCAGATGGCCTCCTCTGCCATAGTAATTCTAAAGTTAATGGAAATCCATAAGTAAAATAGAAACTGCTATAAATGTTCACAGGTCAGGCAGCATCCAAAGCAACAGCACAACATTCTATGGCTTACTGATGTTTTACAGTCACAGTTTGAGACTGGTAGCTGTTGGAGGCGTATTACTTCATATTAGCTTCATATTACTGGGGAAAGATGGCGGTGGATGTACAAATGTGCTGTGATATTATCTGGTGATGGGAAATTGTATGTTTGAATTTAGTTTTTTAGTTTAGAGATACAGCGCGGAAACAGGCCCTTCGGCCCACCGGGTCCGCGCCGTCCAGCGATCCCTGCACATTAACACATCCTACCACTAGGGATATGTTTTACATTTACAAGCCAATTAACCTACAAACCTGTACGTCTTTGGAGTGTGGGAGGAAACCGAAGATCTCGGCGAAAACCCACGCAGGTCACGGGGAGAACGTACAAACTCCCTACAGACAAGCACCCGTAGGCAGGATCGTACCCGGGTCTCCGGCGCTGCCTCCGCTGTAAGGCAGCGACTCTACCGCTGCGCCACGGTGTTGCAAAACATGTCTTTACAGTACAGCTTTTTACTCCTAACATCCATTGGCAGTTATCCACACCTGTACTTCAGCAGCAGAATAATACAATATGGCTTACATGGGCGTGCTTGTCTCCCTTCTACATGTAATCTTGATGCCTCACAGAATAATGCTGGTGCTTTAAATCATGTTGAACATCATTAAGGGCCTGTCCCACTTAAGTGACTTTTTCAGCGACTGCCAGAACCCTTCAAAGGTCGCCGAAAAATGTCAACATGTTGAAAATTCAGCGGCGACCAGAAAGACATGTCCCCAGGGTGCTGCCTGTAAAGTGACTTAAGTGGGACAGGCCCTAAAGTGTTTGTTAACTATTCAGCAGTTAATAGGAAACATCACCAGATTCTAAATACTGTTGGAAGACGCCAAGAATAATGTATTCTATGTTATGCTATTTCTAGCCACAGGACATCCAGAAAACTATACTGAGAGGGATTATTAACAGTCTGTTGAAAGAATGGAAAGGGTAAGTGTGGTACGCATGTCTATGAATAAACCCATCTTGATGTGGGGGAAGGAACTGCAGATGCTGGTTTACACCGAAGATAAACACAAAATGCTGGAGTATCTCCCGGTTGCCAAACACTTTAACTCCCACTCCCATTCCCACACTGACCTTTCTGTCCTGGGCCTCCTCCACTGTCAGAGTGAGGCCAAACACAAACTGGAGGAACAGCACCTCATATTTTGCTTGGGCAGCTTTCACCCCAGTGGTATAAATTATGATTTCTCTAACCTCAAGTATCCATTGCATCCCCTCTCTCCCCATCCCTCCCCCACCCTAGTTCTGCAACTAGTTTCGCTGTCCTCCTGATTAATTTTACTATTTGTATGCTTCGTTGTCACCTTCCCCTCCTCCAACTATGAACTATTCTATATTTCCTTGATCTGCTTTGACCTGTTTTTGTCTCGCCTTGCACGTTCTTGGTGCCCTTCCATGTCCCTCCCCTGACTCTCAGTCTGAAGAAGGGTCTTGACCAGAAATGTCACCCATTGCTTCTCTCCAGATGCTCCTGTTTTGATGCTCTGTCTACAGATACCATCAGCGGTTTGGAAGCTAGATTGATACAAATACATCTATTGATGCTCCTGAACACAACATCAGTGATGTAACCTGGGGTCATTGGGTGTTTCGGGTCTTTCAACATCAGCCGCCTTCACCCAGGTGACCCAGCCATGGTTGATCAGACCACGACTTGTGTTCAGGTGGCATTTTCTCCTCCCCATGGACTTCCTCTCCTGATCTAGAGCCATCTCGAGGCTTTCTCTGCTGCCTCTGTGGTGTTCTTGATGGCTCTTCTCCTCGCCACTCCGTTGATGCCCAGTGCACTCAAGGCTTTGTAGAGCGATTGCCCTGCAAACCTCTGCAGCCAACCTCGATGGGCATACATCTTACCTTCGGCGCAAAACCAGATCCTTCGGCCCACCGAGTCCACACTGACCAACAATCCCCGCACACTAACACTATCCCAGGGACAATTTACACTTATACCAAGCCAATTTACTTACAAACCGGTACGTCTTTGGAGTGTGGCTGGAAACCAAAGACCCAAGGGGAGAATGTCCAAACTCCGTACAGACAGCACCTGTAGTCGGGATCCAACCCGGGGTCTCTGGCACTGCAAGGCAGTAACTCTACCGCTGCGCCACCGTGCTGCCCTGAGTTGAAAGCTTTGCAGACAATCTCAGGATGGAGACACAGAGCTGTGGAGAATGGTGAAGTTATTGTGAAAAACGTATGAGCCAGTAATATTCCCTTAAACTAACAAACAATTAGTTCATAGGTCTTACTTTTCCTGAAGTCCTAATTTTATGTTGCCCTGTGTCTCCTGAATATCTCAGTTCATTCTGTGAGGTAGTTGGTCAGACACCTTTATTCCATTCAAACAGCAAGTCGTCATTTGTAAACCTATCCAAAGGATTTCCAGCTGTTTATTCGTTAAAATGTCCAAACCTATATTCAAGTGGACAAATTTATATAAAGGATATTCTGGTTATTGTATTGTATTGTATTGTATATCTTTATTGTTATTTTCCTGAGTACTCACATACCCAGAGGAAACAAAAAAACGTTACTCAAACCAGTATCCATTCAGTGTGCAGTAAAAAATAAATAGAAATAAAAATACATATATTATGAACAAGTTTAACACTACTCTCAACTAAACATCAACAGGCGTTCCGATCGGCAGCGGCACGACAGTGGCTCTGTCCAGGTTGGTGGTTGGTGCGCGATACTTTGGCAGGGGGCAAAGTCCGTTTAACAGTCTTATAGCCTGCGGGAAGAAGCTGAGGAGCATCCTGCTGGTTTTACAGCTAATGCTCCTGTACCTCTTCCCAGATGGCAGGATGGAGAATATGTGATGCGATGGGTGGTAGGGGTCTTTGATGATGGAGATGGCTCTGTTGATACATCTCTTCTTGTATATGTCCAGCAAGAAAGGGAGTGGAGCACCAATAATCCTGCTGGCGGTCTTCACAATCCTGTCAAGTTGGTGCCGTTCGTACGCCTTGCAGCTCCCGAACCAGGAAGTGATGCCGTTGGTTAATGTGCTCTCGATTGTCCCCCTATAAAAAGTTCGTAGATGTGTAGTGGGGAGACCTGCTTTACGTAGTCTTCGGAGAGGGTGTAGTCGCTGCTGGGCTCTCCTGACCAGTGCTGTGGTGTTGGTTGTGGCCATCAGGTTGTGGTGTTGGTTGGTTGTGGACATCAGGTCACCTGACAGGTGGAGTCCTAGGAACTTCACGCTGCTGACCCTTTCCACATCAGCTCCATCGATGTGCAGAGGTGTATGGTGTTGTTTTCCCACCCTCCTGAAGTCAACCACCATCTCCTTAGTTTTTCCCACGTTGAGAATGAGGTTGTGGGATTTGCACCATCCTGTGAGCAGCTCCACCTCCATCCTGTACGCCGGGCAGCAGTAAGAAATCAGGCCAATATTCCCTCTTCAACCAAGTTTTCTAAAACATACAGTAGCTCAACATCTTGTTGCAGTAGATAAAGCGGATGCAGAATCAGAAATGAATGTGGGTCATTCTTGGCCTTCATAACTCTGCTTTCTGTGCAATAAGCTGAGAGAACCAGTTCCAAAAGCATTTTATGAAATCCTTCCAAAATGAAATAGAGTCATAGAGTGATACAGTGTGGAAACAGGCCCTTTGGCCCAACTTGACCACACTGGCCAACAATGTCCCAGCTACACTCGTCCCACCTGCCTGCGCTTGGTCCATATCCCTCCAGACCTATCCTATCCATGTACTTGTCTAACTGTTTCTTAAACGTTGGGATAGTCCCTGCCTCAACTACCTCCTCTGGCAGCTTGTTCCATACACCCACCACCCTTTGTGTGGAAATGTTACCCCTCAGATTTCTATTAAATCTTTTCCCCTTCACCTTGAACCTATGTCCTCTGGTCCTCGATTCCCCTACTCTAGGCAAGAGACTCTGTGCATTTACCCGATCTATTTATCACACTAAAGTGTTAGCCTTACTCAGTGAGTACCTGTGGCTGGTTCTTTCATTGTTCATCTCACATGTAGATAATGACACAGAGATAACATGTGATAGCATATCTAGAACAAGCCCGACTTGCTATATTGTCTTTTGCCAAAGAGTTGAATAATGAAAGCAATGATCAAACAGCAAACACGAAGTAGTGGAAATACTGAACAGGTCATGCATCATAGAGTCCATGATGCCTCATCTATGCTAGTACCACCTGCCCGTATTTCGCCCTTATGCTTCCAAACCTTTCCTATCCATGTACCAATCTAAATATATGTTAATGTTATTACAGTACCTGCCTCAACTATCTCGTTTGCCAGTCCATTCCATACACCACCCTCTGTGTGAAAAAGCTTCCCCTCAGGTTCCTATTAAACCACTCCCCTCCCACTTTAAACTTACGTCCTCTGGTTTTTAGAGTCATACAGTGAGACAGCGTGGAAACAGGCCCTTTGGCCCAGCTTGTCCACTTCAGCCTACATGTACCAGCTACATCAGTGCCACGTTTGGCCAATATCCCTCCAAACCTCTCCTCCAGACGTTAATCGCCCACTCTGGGTAAAATACTGCATTCACCCTATCTATTCCTCTCTTGATTTTATACACCTCTATAAGATCACTCATCAGTATCTGAACTCCAAGGAATAATGCCCTAACCTGCTCAACCCTTCCCTAATGCTCAGGGCCTTGAGTCCTGACAACATTCTTGTAAATCTCTGTACTCTTTCCAGCTTAACAACATCCTTCCTACAGCAGGGTGACCATAACTGAAAACAATACTCCAAATGTGGTCTCACTGTACTACTGTAATGTAGCATGCCAATTTCTATACTTATTACCCTGCCTGATGAAGGCCAATATACTGATACCTTCCTGAACAACCTATCTATCTGTGATGCCACGTTAATGGAATATATGTACCTGCACTCCTAGATCCCTCTGCTCTACAACAGACCCTATCATCTATCTATCATTCAATCTATCTATCTATATCTATCTATATTTATCTATCTATACATAACTAAAACTCTGATCTGTGCTCTTCCGGTTTGCGCAGTTTTTCTATTTGCGCAAAAACAGTATGCGATAGCGCTACGATTTTTCGCCAGCTCACTCACCGTTCTCCTGTGCTGCGACAGGTTTTGTTCCGATCAGTGGTATATTGTAAATGTTTGAGAGTTTAAAAATCTTAAAAACCGCAAGTGCAGAGATTGATCTCATCTCCTGCCAGTCAGCGCCGCGGGGATTGGTCTCTTCCCCTGTCACTCCGCGGGACAGTCCGCCCCTTCCTGCGGCATCGCGTATTTACTGGAGCTGAGGATGGCCGGATTTCCAACCGGACACAATTTTCAGAGGGAGTCGGAGATGTCACCAAATGGAAAGCGGATAATCTGATCCCAGAGGAGGAGAACGTCCAGTGCCTGCTGTGAGTCCCAAACACACCGCCAGCACAACGCCTCGCAGGTCCAGCCCCTTCCCCTCTGGTCCCTCTCCCTGGCTCCTGACCCTCTCCCCTATGATTCCCACTCCACCATGGCTCTTCCCCCGTCTTTTCTCCATGCTCTCCATCCCCCCCCCACCCAAGGCCCACACGCCGGCGCGGCCATAGCTAAAGGTGCTTCTTGGCCAAGACGAGGATCTGTACCGACGGCTGATGTACCTCCGGGGCACGCAAGAAGCGAGAGGAGTGGCAACCTCGACATCCTGGGGAGGGAGAGTGGGGGAGGAGAGGGGATAGAGGGAGAGTAGTGAGGGGAGAGTGACTGAGGGTAGGGGGAAGGAGAGGTGAGGGAGGGATTGGGGGAGGGTAGGAGGAGCGGGAAACAAAGAGGGAACAGGTGAGGAGGGAGAGTCGGGGAAGAGGAGGAATAGAGGGAGAGGAAGGGGGGAGTAGAGGAGGGGGGACATAGGGAGTTGGGGATAGTGGGAGAGGAGGGCAGTGGGGGAGGTGAGGAGGGATAGTGCGGGGGATAAGGGGAGGTGGGGAGATGGGGATAGAGGGATAGGAGGGGGTAGGGAGGAGAGAGGAGTTATGGAGGGAAGGAGTGACTGAGGGTAGGGGGCAGGAGGGAGAGAGAGGTGAGGGAGGGATTGGGGGAGCGAAGGAGAGGGGAAAGAAGGGGAGGGTGAAGAGGAGGGTTAGAGAGTGCTAGGGATGAGGGGAAATGAGCCGTGCCTGTGCAGTTGGGGGCTATGGGTAAGTGGTGGAATATTGCATTGGGGGACCAAGCCTCCTGTGTGACAGGGACCCAACCGGTCCCACTGAGTCTAGTTCAAATTGAAGGTCCTGCCCCAGTTTACCTTCCAAAATGCACCATCACTTGCTTGTCGGCATTAGACTCCATCAGCTGTTCCTCATCTGTGAAGAGAGATATAGAATTAACATTTCAGGTCAATAAAGTTTCATCAGAATTCAACAGTTCCAATGATAGTTCATCATCTTGAAACATTGAGTTCTGATGAAGCTAACATATCTATCATCTATCTATCTATCTATCTATCTATCTATCTATCTATCTATCTATCTATCTATCTATCTATCTATCTATCTATCTATCTATCTATCTATCTATCTATCTATCTATCTATCTATCTATCTATCTATCTATCTTCTATCTTTTATATAAAACTCTCGCCCCATCCGTCCGACATCCGTCCGGCTGCCTTTCTGCCTTTCGATTCGTTCCCGCGTGCGATGTCACAATGCCCGATGCTCGCAGACGTCCAATCGCGATGCCCGACGCTCGCGGACGTCCAATCGGAATGGATCCATTTACATGTACGGCTTCCGGTCGCATTTCTTCCTTTGATTCCCTGCAACTCCGAAACCAGACGCAGAATCGCCGACATCTTTTCATTTTCGGTAGAGATTTCACTTTTCTTTCTAAGTATCCGCTCCTCATTACATTCCGTCGTGTTTAAGTACACGTTTTTAATCAAATCCTCCCCCCCACCCCCCCCAATATTTCAAAACTAAACTGGCTTCTCACCCACAGAAGCTTCACCAGCCCCAGCCCCTGCTGAACGTTCCATCGTGTGATGTCACAATGCCCAATGTTCACATATGTCCAATCGGAATGGATTCATTTACATATGCCTATGCAGGAGCCCCAGCCAATGGTGAACGTTCCATCGTGTGATGTCACAATGCCCAATGTTCAAAGACATCGTTGCCATAGAGGGAGTACAGAGAAGTTTCACCAGACTGATTACTGGTATGTCAGAACTTTCATATGAAGAAAAACTGGATAGACTCGCCTTGTACTCGCTAGATTTTAGAAGATTAAGGGGGTATCTTATAGAAACGTATAAAATTCTTAAGGGGTTGGACGGGCTAGATGCAGAAAGATTGTTCCGGATGTTGGGGAAGACCAGAACAAGGGGTCAAAGTTTAAGGATAAGAGGGAAAGCAGAATCGCCGACATCTTTTCCATTTCGGTAGAGATTTCACTTTTCTTTCAAAGTATCCGCTCCTCATTACATTTCGTCGTGTTTAAGTGCACGTTTTTAATCAAATCCTTCTCCCCCCCCCCCTCACCCCCCCAGTTTTTCGAAAATAAACTGGCTTCTCACCCATACAAGCAGCCATTTCGGTAGACATTTCACTTTCCCTTCCAGTAATCCACTCCTCATTACATTTCGTTATGTTTATGTCCATTTTTTTCATTAAAACCATCTCCCCCCCCCACTCACTCATTTTGTCGCCTCCTGCTGGCCAGCGACCATAACGGCTGCTGGCGCCCGCAGCACAACCTCAAGCGACGCCATTTAAAAACGGCCTTTCAGGAATGGCTCTACTTCGAGGACCACGTCTCCCGTGGGGGCTACGGGTAGGCAACGGCTGCGTTGGGGGATTACACTTTTAAGGCTCTGTGTGTGGGGATGCTTCGTGTGTGTGATGCCGCCTCGCCCCCCCCCCCCCCCCCCGCGTTGCCGAGACGGACCCGAATTCGACGACTTCAAGATACGCTATTTTAAGACGGCCGGGACCCGACTTCGACGACCACGTCTCCCCTGGGGCTAGAGGTAGGGAACGGTCTTTAAACACTTTTCCAACTCTGTGTGTGGGGGTGGTTAGTGTGTGTGATGCCGCCCCCCCCCCCTCCAGTGGGGGCTACGGGTAGGGAACGGCTGTGTTGGCTAAAGGGATCAGGGGGTATGGAGAGAAGGCAGGTACATCACTCCCCCTACCCCTGCCTCCCTCCCCACTCTTCCACTTCTCTCCCCCTTCCCCTCCACTCTTTCCCCTCTCTCCCCCACCCCTCTCCCTCCCTCCTCCCCATCTTCCCCATCCCCCCTCCCCCACATCTCTCTCCCCATCTCTCACCCCCTACCCCGCTCTCCTTTCCCTCCCAAATCTATCCCGTTTCCTCCTCCTCCTCTCCCCTCCCTCCCCTCTTCTCACCCCCCCCCCCCCGCAAACGCCGTTGGGGAAACAGACCCAACGGGTCTGCACTTGGTCTAGTTATTAAATAAAACTGTGTGCCTGCCGGCGTCCGGCGTCCGTCCGTCCGGCTGCCGGCCGCCTTTCTTCCTTTGATTCCTTGCTACGCCGAAACCTGACGTAGAATCGCCGAGATCTTTTCCATTTCGGTAGAGATTTCACTTTTCTTTCAAAGTATCCACTCCTGATTACATTTCGTCGTGTTTATGTACACATTTTTAATCAAATCCTTCTCCCCCCCCCCCCCCCCCCCAATATTTCAAAAAATACTGGCTTCTCACCCATAGAAGCAACCCCAGCCCCAGCCCCTGGTGAACGTTCCATCGTGTGATGTCACAATGCCCAATGCTCACATATGTCCAATCGGATTGGATCCATTTACATATGCCTTTGCACCAGCCCCAGCCCCAGCACGTCCCCCCCACCCCCATCACGTGTGTGGGAATAGAGAAAGAGGATTGGGGGTGATAGGGAATGGGGAACAGATGGACTGTCCCTACCCCTCCCCCTTCCACTCTCCCTCCCCACTATTTCCCCTCTCTCCCCCACCCCTCTCCCCCTCCCTCCACACTCTTACCCCTCCCTCCTCTACCCCATCTCCCTCCTCCCCTCCCTCCCTCGCCATCCCTCCCTCCCCTCCCCCACACCTCTCTCCCCATCCCCATCCCTCTCTCCCCCTCCCCCATCCCTCTCTCCTCCCCCTCTCCATCTCCCTCTCCTCACCCCTCTCCCTCTCCTCCCCCTCCTCCTCCCACCCCTATCCCTCTCTCCCCCACCCCCTCCCCTCTCCCCCCTTCCCTCCCCCACCCCCTAACCCCCTTCCCTCCCCCACCCCTTTCCCTCTCTCCCCCACCCCTTTCCCCCTTCCCACTCTTTCCCCTCCATCCACACTCTACCCCCTGCCCCATCTCCCTCCTCGCCTCCCTCCCCTCTCCCCCACACCTCTCTCCCCATCCCTCTCTCCTCACCACCCCCACCCCTCTCTCCTTCCCCTCTCCATCTCCCTCTCCCCCTCTCCATCTCCCTCTCCTCACCCATCTCCCTCTCCTCCCCCTCCTCCTCCCACCCCCATCCCTCCCTCGCCCAACCCCCTTCCCCCTCTACCCCACCCCTTCCCTCTCTCCCCCCGCCCCCTTCCCCCCATCCCCCACACCTCTCTCCCCCTCCCCATCCCTCTCTCCTCCCCTCCCCACCACTCTCCCCTCCCCCTCTCCATCTCCCTCTCCTCCCCTCCTCCTCCCACCCCCATCCCTCTCTCCCCCACCCCCATTCTCCCTCCCCACTCTTCCCCCTCCTTCCACACTCTTCCCCCTCTCTCCCACACGTCTCTCCCCCTCCCCTCTCTCTTCCCCTCCACCACCCCTCTCTCCTCCCCCCTCTCCATCTCCCTTGCCAAATACATTGTTGCCATAGAGGGAGTACAGAGAAGGTTCACCAGACTGATTCCTGAGATGGCAGGACTTTCATATGAAGAAAGACTGGATAGACTCGGCTTGTACACGCTAGAATTTAGAAGATTGAGGGGGGATCTTATAGAAACGTACAAAATTCTTAAAGGGTTGGGCAGGCTAGATGCAGGAAGATTGTTCCCGATGTTGGGGAAGTACAGAACAAGGGGTCACAGTTTAAGGATAAGGGGGAAATCTTTTAGGACCGAGATGAGAAAAACATTTTTCACACAGCGAGTGGTGAATCTGTGGAATTCTCTGCCACAGAAGGTAGTTGAGGCCAGTTCATTGGCTATATTTAAGAGGGAGTTAGATGTGGCCCTTGTGGCTAAAGGGATCAGGGGGTATGGAGAGAAGGCAGGTACAGGATACTGAGTTGGATGATCAGCCATGATCATATTGAATGGCGGTGCAGGCTCGAATGGCCGAATGGCCTACTCCTGCACCTAATTTCTATGTTTCTATGTTTCCGTCTCATCACCCCTCTCCCTCTCCCATCCATCCCTCTCTCCCCCACCCCCCTTCACTCTCTACCCCACCCCCTTCCCTCTCTTCCCCGCCCCCTTCCCCCTTCCCCTACCCCTCTGTCCCTCTTCCACCACTCCCCCCACACCTCACCCCCTCCCTCTACCACTTCTCTCCCCCCTCCCCCACCCACTCCCTCCCCACTCTTTCCCCTCTCTCCCCCACCTCTCTCCCCCTCCCTCCACACTTTTGCCCCTTCCTCCACACTCTTCCCCCTCCCCCCCTACCCCATCTCCCTCCTCCCCTCCCTCCCCCCCTCCCCACACCTCTCTCCCCTCCCCATCCCTCTCTCCTCCCCCTCTCCCTCTCTTCACCCCTCTCCCTCTCCTCCCCCTCCCATCCCTCTCTCTCCCACTCACCTTCCCTCTCCCCCACCCCTCTACCCCATCTCCCTCCTCATCTCCCTCCGCCCATGCCCCACACCTCTCTCCCCCTCCCCATCCCTCTCCTCACCCTCTCCCACCCCTCTCTCCTCACCCTCTCCTCACCCCTCTCCTCCCCTCCTCCTCCCACCCCTTCCCTCTCTCCCCACCCCCTTCCCCCTCCCCACTCTTCCCCCTCCCTCCACACTGTTCCTCCTCTCTCCCCTACCCCCACACATCTCTCCCCCTCCCCTCTCTCTCCCTCTCCTCACCCTTCTCCCCCTCCTCCTCCCACCCCATCCTTCTCTCCCCACCCCCTTCCCTCTCTTCCCCGCCCCCTTCCCCTACCCCTCTGACCCTCTTCCATCACTCCCCCTACCCCTCACCCCTCCCTCCCCACTCTTCCACTTCTCACCCCCCTCCCCCTCCACTATCCCTCCCCACTCTTTCCCCTCTCTCCCCCCACCCCTCTCCCCCTCCCTCCCTCCTCCCCTCCCTCCCCATCCCCCCCCTCCCCCACAACTCTCTCCCCATCCCCCTCTCTCACCCCATACCCCACTCTCCTTTCCCTCACAAATTCCTCCTCCTCCTCTCCCCTCCCTCCCCTCTTCTCATACTCCCCTCTCCCCACCCCGTCTCCCTCTCCCCCCCTAACCCCACCTGTGTGTTTGGGGGGTGGTTAGTGTGAGTGTGATGCCGCTGTCCCCCCCACCCCCCCCCCCCCCCCCCGCAAACGCTCGAAGGGGAAACAGACACAACGGGTCTGCACTTGGTCTAGTTATATATTGAAAGTCTGTGGCTGCCGTCCGCCGTCCGTCCGGCTGCCTGTCTGCCTTTTGATTTGTTCCATCGTGTGATGTCACATTGCCCAATGCTCGCAGATGTCCAATTGGAATGGATCCATTTACATATGCCTTTGCACCAGCACCAGCCCCAGCCCCTGATGAACATTCCATCGTGTGATGTCACAATGCCCAATGCCCAAAGACATTCTTGCCATAGAGGGAGTACAGAGAAGGCTCACCAGACTGATTACTGGGATGTCATGACTTTCATATGAAGAAAGACTGGATAGACTCGGTTTGTACACGCTAGAATTTACAAGATTGAGGGGGGATCTTATAGAATCTTATGTTTCTATGTTTCCTTCTCCTCACCCCTCTCCCTCTCCCACCCATCCCTCTCTCCCCCACCCCCCTTCACTCTCTTCCCCACCCCCTTCCCTCTCCCCCCCGCCCCCTTCCCCCTACCCCTCTGTCCCTCTTCCACCACTCCCCCTACCTCTCCCTCCCCACTCCGGCGAGCAAGAGCAGCATCAGCTCCGGGGCCAAATGGAGTACCATACAAGCTCTACAAGAACGCACCGGATGTGTTACGCTTTCTATGGAAGCTCATGAGGGTGGTGTGGAAGAAGCAAACAATACCTAAGGCGTGGCGAAGGGCCGGCGGCGTGCTAATACCTAAAGAAAAGGATGCATCAGACATCAGCCAATTCCGGCCAATATGTCTCCTCAACGTCGAGGGAAAAATCTTTTTCAGCATTGTAGCACAAAGGCTGTCCACCTATCTGGTAACAAACAAGTACATTGATACATCTGTACAGAAAGCAGGAATTCCAGGATTTTCGGGCTGCTTGGAGCATACAAGCATGATCTGGCACCAGATCCAAGCAGCTAAGAAGGAGAAGAGAGACCTACATGTGATCTTCCTCGATCTGGCCAATGCATTTGGTTCAGTTCCCCATGAACTCCTTTGGGAATCTTTTGCCTTTTTCCATGTACCAGAGCTCATCACCACACTGGTCAAGAGCTATTTCCAAGACCTGCAGCTGTGCTTCACAACAGCTGACTTCAGTACAACATGGCAGCGCTTGGAAGTAGGCATCATGGCAGGCTGCACAGTCTCACCCTTGGCCTTTACAATGGCCATGGAAGTCATCATCAGGGCCTCAAAATGGGTGGTGGGCGGTGAACGAACCAGGGCTGGGCTCCGTCTGCCACCCATCAGGGCATACATGGACGACATGACCACACTAACCACTACTGCAGCATGCACCAAGCGGCTACTTGGAAAGCTGCAGGAGAACATCAAGTGGGCCCGAATGAAGATCAAACCAAGTAAATCTCGAAGCATCTCCATAGTCAAGGGGGTGCTTAGAGACACAAGGTTCTGTATCGGTGACGACCCTATACCAACAGTGTCTGAACAGCCAGTTAAAAGCCTGGGCAGATGGTACAATGCAAGTCTCAAGGATAAAGAGCAGGTGGAACAACTAAGGCAAGAAATTGTCAATGGCCTGGAGAACATCAATCAGACCCTACTGCCTGGGAAACTGAAGCTCTGGTGCCTACAGTTTGGACTCCTTCCTCGGACAATGTGGCCACTGACCATTTATGAAGCCCCAATAACAACTGTGGAGAAGATGGAGCGAACCATAACTTCATACGCGAAGAAATGGCTCGGGGTCCCACGATGTCTAACTAACATCGGCCTATATGGCAAAGGGGTCCTGGAACTACCTCTCACTAGTCTAACAGAGGAATACAAGTGTTCTAAAGTAAGGCTTCAGATGACACTGAGGGACTCTAGAGACAAGACCATCAGTGCTGTTGCGCCGCCCCTAGTAACTGGCCGGAAGTGGACGCCATCTGATGCAGTACAGCAAGCTTCATCAGCCCTGAGATACAAAGACATCGTGGGGCAAGTCCAGCAGGGAAGAGGAGGCTTTGGCCTTACGACAAGTAAACCAACTTGGCGAATGGCCACAACATCAGAGCGGAGGACATTGGTGGTCGAGGAGGTGCGGCGACAAGAGGAGGCCGCAAGAAGTGCAAAGGCGGTCTCTCTTGCCAAACAGGGGCTATGGATGCAGTGGGAAGGTGTGGAGCGGAGGAAGATTGGCTGGAAAGAACTATGGGAAATGGAAGCAAGCAAGATCAGCTTCATCATCAGAGCGACTTATGACGTGCTTCCATCACCAAAGAACCTCCATCAGTGGTACGGCGAGGATCCAACCTGTGCCCTCTGCCCAACTCCAGCGACCCTCAAACACATCATGGTAGGCTGCAAGACCAGCCTCACGCAAGGGAGATACACGTGGCGGCATAATCAGGTACTAAAAAGCCTGGCATCAGCCCTTGAGAACAGGCGGTGTGCGACCAACTCCTTGCCTCCGAGAGCAAGCAACCCCCTCCCCCTAAGGGCAACAACCTTTGTCCGAGAAGGACAGAAAACATCTAAACATCCTTCCACCAGATCAGAAGAAGGAAACCTATGCAGGGCCCGCGACTGGAGGATGCTGGCGGACATCGGCCGACAACTAGTTTTTCCACCTGAAATTGCTTCCACCAACCTCAGGCCAGACTTGGTGTTCTGGTCCCCTTCACAGAAGACTGCTTACATCATAGAGCTCACAGTTCCATGGGAGAACTCTGTTGAGGAGGCCTATGAGCGTAAGAAGCTGCGTTACGCAGAGCTTGCAGCAGAGGCAACGCAGCGTGGCTGGAACACCAAAGTCTATCCAGTTGAAGTGGGATGCAGAGGATTTGTTGCGTCATCTACCATCAGACTGCTGAAGGAGCTTGGAATCCACGGTCAGGCTCTGCGGAAGACCATAAGATCACTCTCAGAGGCGGCTGAAAGAAGCAGCCGGTGGATTTGGCTCAAGCGGAAAGACCCATGCTGGGCCCCAAGTATTTCAGGGTGAATCTTTGGGACGGTTTGACACGGGACACGCGCTGAGGGCTGATCATCCTGCAGCGGGCCGCCCTTGTGGAGGGTGTATAGTGTTAAAAGGCCGAAACACCCAGTGATGCAAGGGTACACTACTGATGATGTGTCCTGTGCCCAACTGTCCTGAAGGTTACCCAGGCCAAGATATACGTATCCACTCCCCCACCCCCCCCCCCCCCCCCCCCGCCCCCCCCCACAGATGTTGAGCGTCTACCACTCTCAACAATCAACGAATGTCGTGAAATGCTCCCCACCTATTGGCACAAGGGACTTCTTAACATCTTGTCCTGTGTATTTGATTCTGATAATCTGGACTCGTCCAGTGACTGCTGTGAAAGGACAGCTGACAACATGGGAAAGTCCACGTGACAGCTTGGAGAGACAGCTGACAGGAGGGAACAGACCCCACTGGGGCCGTCATGGGCTAGCTACCCATGATAGCAGTCCCCAACGCTGTTTCAGTTAGTTGGAGACACCCGCTAAATGCTGCTAAAAGTAAATTAAAGAGAATACCCCTAGAGCCTGCGAGAGCGGGGGCGGAAGATGGCTCACCGATTGATAACACGGTTACAGACCCAGGAACGGAAACGACTACGGACAAGGAGAGCATGGCACATGAGACATCCACAACAGCTGCGGGACACAAACTTCAGGTGTGCATTTGTGGTTGGGAGAAAATTACATCAGTGAAGGGCTTGAAGATCCACCAAGGGAGGAAAAAGTGCTTGAGAGAGCAGAGACATGGGCCTCGCATTGACCAGTACTTCTTACGAAGCAACCAGTCAAATCAGTCGAGTGAAGCACAGCGACAGGACTCAAACCAAAGTTCGCAGAGCATCAGCACCCATGTCACTGAAGAGGGTGATACAAGCACAGAAATGCCGGTGGAGGAGCCCACGCAACAACGACAAAGACCTCCATTGGAGGGAAAGATCAAAGGGCACAAACCTGGAGTGAAATGGCCCAAAGCTGTTGAAAAGAAAGAGTGGGAGACGGTCAACAGTGACCTTATACATATCTTGGAGCAACAAGCGGGCACAGCAGTGGAAAAGCTTGAAAGGATGGGCAACACAATCTACAGCTATGGAGAAGAACGGTTTGGGGTGAGTAAAGGGAGAGGTGGAAAGAAATTACCAACACCAATCAAGTCCAGGAGGCAGCAGGAGATCGAGAGGCTAATCAGAGAGAGGAGACAGTTGAAAAAGCAATGGAAAAAAGCAACTGAGGCAGAGAGAGAAGGTCTCATGCTACTCCAAGAGGACATCAAGAGCCGATTGGCAACCTTGCGAAAAGCAGAGAACTTGAGGAAACTTCGCAGGAAGAAAGAACACACAAGAACACGGTTCTACAAAGACCCTTTCAAGTTCATCAAAGACCTCTTCGCAAAGGAAAAAAGTGGAACTTTGAAAACATCAAAACGGGAATTGGAGGAACACCTGGAAAAGGCCCACCAAGACACGAAAAGGCATGAGCAGTTAGTCATCCCACATGACATCCCGCCTATTCAACCACCTGAATTCAACCTGGACACCAGCCCTCCAAGATGGAAAGAGGTAGAGAACACTGTCCGGCGAGCAAGAGCAGCATCAGCTCCGGGGCCAAATGGAGTACCATACAAGCTCTACAAGAACGCACCGGATGTGTTACGCTTTCTATGGAAGCTCATGAGGGTGGTGTGGAAGAAGCAAACAATACCTAAGGCGTGGCGAAGGGCCGGCGGCGTGCTAATACCTAAAGAAAAGGATGCGTCAGACATCAGCCAATTCCGGCCAATATGTCTCCTCAACGTCGAAGGAAAAATCTTTTTCAGCATTGTATCACAAAGGCTGTCCACCTATCTGGTAACAAACAAGTACATTGATACATCTGTACAGAAAGCAGGAATTCCAGGATTTTCGGGCTGCTTGGAGCATACAAGCATGATCTGGCACCAGATCCAAGCAGCTAAGAAAGAGAAGAGAGACCTACATGTGATCTTCCTCGATCTGGCCAATGCATTTGGTTCAGTTCCCCATGAACTCCTTTGGGAATCTTTTGCCTTTTTCCATGTACCAGAGCTCATCACCACACTGGTCAAGAGCTATTTCCAAGACCTGCAGCTGTGCTTCACAACAGCTGACTTCAGTACAACATGGCAGCGCTTGGAAGTAGGCATCATGGCAGGCTGCACAGTCTCACCCTTGGCCTTTACAATGGCCATGGAAGTCATCATCAGGGCCTCAAAATGGGTGGTGGGCGGTGAACGAACCAGGGCTGGGCTCCGTCTGCCACCCATCAGGGCATACATGGACGACATGACCACACTAACCACTACTGCAGCATGCACCAAGCGGCTACTTGGAAAGCTGCAGGAGAACATCAAGTGGGCCCGAATGAAGATCAAACCAAGTAAATCTCGAAGCATCTCCATAGTCAAGGGGGTGCTTAGAGACACAAGGTTCTGTATCGGTGACGACCCTATACCAACAGTGTCTGAACAGCCAGTTAAAAGCCTGGGCAGATGGTACAATGCAAGTCTCAAGGATAAAGAGCAGGTGGAACAACTAAGGCAAGAAATTGTCAATGGCCTGGAGAACATCAATCAGACCCTACTGCCTGGGAAACTGAAGCTCTGGTGCCTACAGTTTGGACTCCTTCCTCGGACAATGTGGCCACTGACCATTTATGAAGCCCCAATAACAACTGTGGAGAAGATGGAGCGAACCATAACTTCATACGCGAAGAAATGGCTCGGGGTCCCACGATGTCTAACTAACATCGGCCTATATGGCAAAGGGGTCCTGGAACTACCTCTCACTAGTCTAACAGAGGAATACAAGTGTTCTAAAGTAAGACTTCAGATGACACTGAGGGACTCTAGAGACAAGACCATCAGTGCTGTTGCGCCGCCCCTAGTAACTGGCCGGAAGTGGACGCCATCTGATGCAGTACAGCAAGCTTCATCAGCCCTGAGATACAAAGACATCGTGGGGCAAGTCCAGCAGGGAAGAGGAGGCTTTGGCCTTACGACAAGTAAACCAACTTGGCGAATGGCCACAACATCAGAGCGGAGGACATTGGTGGTCGAGGAGGTGCGGCGACAAGAGGAGGCCGCAAGAAGTGCAAAGGCGGCCTCTCTTGCCAAACAGGGGCAATGGATGCAGTGGGAAGGTGTGGAGCGGAGGAAGATCGGCTGGAAAGAACTATGGGAAATGGAAGCAAGCAAGATCAGCTTCATCATCAGAGCGACTTATGACGTGCTTCCATCACCAAAGAACCTCCATCAGTGGTACGGCGAGGATCCAACCTGTGCCCTCTGCCCAACTCCAGCGACCCTCAAACACATCATGGTAGGCTGCAAGACCAGCCTCACGCAAGGGAGATACACGTGGCGGCATAATCAGGTACTAAAAAGCCTGGCATCAGCCCTTGAGAACAGGCGGTGTGCGACCAACTCCTTGCCTCCGAGAGCAAGCAACCCCCTCCCCCTAAGGGCAACAACCTTTGTCCGAGAAGGACAGAAAACATCTAAACATCCTTCCACCAGATCAGAAGAAGGAAACCTATGCAGGGCCCGCGACTGGAGGATGCTGGCGGACATCGGCCGACAACTAGTTTTTCCACCTGAAATTGCTTCCACCAACCTCAGGCCAGACTTGGTGTTCTGGTCCCCTTCACAGAAGACTGCTTACATCATAGAGCTCACAGTTCCATGGGAGAACTCTGTTGAGGAGGCCTATGAGCGTAAGAAGCTGCGTTACGCAGAGCTTGCAGCAGAGGCAACGCAGCGTGGCTGGAACACCAAAGTCTATCCAGTTGAAGTGGGATGCAGAGGATTTGTTGCGTCATCTACCATCAGACTGCTGAAGGAGCTTGGAATCCACGGTCAGGCTCTGCGGAAGACCATAAGATCACTCTCAGAGGCGGCTGAAAGAAGCAGCCGGTGGATTTGGCTCAAGCGGAAAGACCCATGCTGGGCCCCAAGTATTTCAGGGTGAATCTTTGGGACGGTTTGACACGGGACACGCGCTGAGGGCTGATCATCCTGCAGCGGGCCGCCCTTGTGGAGGGTGTATAGTGTTAAAAGGCCGAAACACCCAGTGATGCAAGGGTACACTACTGATGATGTGTCCTGTGCCCAACTGTCCTGAAGGTTACCCAGGCCAAGATATACGTATCCACTCCCCCACCCCCCCCCCCCCCCGCCCCCCCCCCCACAGATGTTGAGCGTCTACCACTCTCAACAATCAACAAATGTCGTGAAATGCTCCCCACCTATTGGCACAAGGGACTTCTTAACATCTTGTCCTGTGTATTTGATTCTTTGAAAGTCTGTGGCTGCCGCCTGCCGTCCGCCGTCCGTCCGGCTGCCTTTCTGCCTTTTGATTTGTTCCATCGTGTGATGTCACATTGCCCAATGCTCGCAGATGTCCAATTGGAATGGATCCATTTACATATGCCTTTGCACCAGCACCAGCCCCAGCCCCTGGTGAACGTTCCATCGTGTGATGTCACAATGCCCAATGCCCAAAGACATTCTTGCCATAGAGGGAGTACAGAGAAGGCTCACCAGACTGATTACTGGGATGTCATGACTTTCATATGAAGAAAGACTGGATAGACACAGTTTGTACACGCTAGAATTTACAAGATTGAGGGGGGATCTTATAGAATCTTATGTTTCTATGTCTCCTTCTCCTCACCCCTCTCCCTCTCCCACCCATCCCTCTCTCCCCCACCCCCCTTCACTCTCTTCCCCACCCCCTTCCCTCTCCCCCCCGCCCCCTTCCCCCTACCCCTCTGTCCCTCTTCCACCACTCCCCTACCTCTCCCTCCCCACTCTTCCACTTCATCCCCCCCTTCCCCCTTCACTCTCCCTCCCCACTCTTTCCCCTCTCTCCCCCACCCCTCTCCCCCTCCCTCCCTCCTCCCCTCCCCTCCCCTCCCCCACATCCCTCTCCCCATCCCCCTCTCTCACCCCCTACCCCGCTCTCCTTTCCCTCCCAAATCTGTCCCGTTTCCTCCTCCTCCTCTCCCCGCCCTCCCCTCTTCTCAACCCCCCTCCCCCCACCTGTGTGTTTGAGGGGTGGTTAATGTGAGTGTGATGCCGCAGCCCCCCCCCCCCCCCCCGCAAACGCTGCTGGGGAAACAGAACCAACGGGTCTGCACTTGGTCTAGTTATTATATAAAACTCTGTGCCTGCCGCCGTCCGTCCGGCTGCCTTTCTGCCTTTTGATTCATTCCATCGTGTGATGTCACAATGCCCAATGCTCACAGATGTCCAATCGGAATGGATCCATTTACATATGCCTTTGCAGCAGCATCAGCACCTGGTGAACGTTCCATCGTGTGATGTCACAATGCCCAATGCTCAAAGACATTCTTGCCATAGAGGGAGTACAGAGAAGGTTCACCAGACTGATTCCTGGGATGTCAGGACTTTCATATGAAGAAAGACTGGATACACTCGGTTTGTTCTTGCTAGATTTTAAAAGATTGAGGGGGGATCTTATAGAAACTTACAAAATTCTTAAGGGGTTGGACAGGCTAGATGCAGGAAGATTGTTCCAGATGTTGGGGAAGTCCAGAACAAGGGGTCACAGTTTAAGGATAAAGGGGAAATCTTTTAGTACCGAAATGAGAAAAACATTTTTCATACAGAGTGGTGAATCTCTGGAATTCGGAGTGGCGGCGCGGCTCTGGCTGCAGCGGCTCACCGGCAGTCCTGTTTGTTTTGTGTTTTTTGTGTTGTTTATTTCGTTTTTGGTTAGTCTAGTTTTGGTTTTTAGTTTGTGTTTGGGGGGGGGGTTGAAACAGGTCTTGC
Organism: Amblyraja radiata; assembly: GCF_010909765.2. Taxonomy (NCBI): domain Eukaryota; kingdom Metazoa; phylum Chordata; class Chondrichthyes; order Rajiformes; family Rajidae; genus Amblyraja; species Amblyraja radiata. Next base: position 5,735,987 of record NC_045970.1, read on the forward strand.
TGTCTCTCCCTGCGGGGGAATGCGACTTTTTTGTCGTATTCCCCTTCTCTGCCTCCGTCTGCGCTGAGGCCTAATGGCGGAGCTGGCGACCTCGAGGCTCAGGAGGCAGAGCCCGCCAGGACTCGCCCTGAGCTCGCTCCCGTGAGGGCGGCCCAGCTCGGGGCTGGAACAGTGCTTCCGTGAGGGGCTGTGAAGCTCCCGGGAGGGCGGCCTGGCCCGAGGAAGGAACGGTGCTCCCGTCGGAGTGGCCGAGCTCGGGGAGGTATGGCATTCCCAGCCCGAGGGAGGAGCGGCGCCCATGTCGGGGTGCTCCCAGCCCGAGGGAGGAGCGGCGCCCATGTCGGGGCGGCCCATCCCGAGGGAGGAGCGGCGCCCATGTCGGGGTGGCCCAGCCCGAGGGAGGAGCGGCGCCCATGTCGGGGCGGCCCAGCCCGAGGGAGGTACGGCGCCCATGTCGGGGACGGCCCAGCCCGAGTCTGAAGACGGCACGATACTCATGTGAGGGTGGCTGGGACGGTGTTCTGGCGGTGGTGGCCTGAGTCCGGGGTTCGGCCATGGGCCAGCGGCTGCGTTAGCAGGACTGGTGGGCGGCAGCTTCGACCACCCCGGGGCGCGGTGATTGAGCCGCGGGACAGTTTTTAACATCGCCCGGTGGGGGATCGCCTCAGCGCAGAGGGAGAAGAGGAGGGAAGAGACTGCAGACCTAAAGACTTTTGCCTCCATCACAGTGAGGAGATGCTGGGTGGACTCAATGTGGTGGATGTTAATATGTGTTTATTGTTGTTTTTTATTGTATTGTATTGTATGTATGACTGCTGCAATGTCATTCAGACTTTGGTCTGAATGACAATAAAGGCTATCTAATCTAATCTAATCTAATCTAATTCTCTGCCACAGAAGGTAGTACCCCTACCCCACTCTACTTTCCCTCCCAAATCTCTCCAGTTTCCTCGTCCTCCTCTCCCCTCCCTACCCTCTTCTCCCCCTCCCCTCTCCCCACCCCGTCTCCCTCTCCCCCCCTCCCACCACCTGTGTGTTTGGGGGGTGGTTAGTGTGAGTGTAATGCCGCACCCCCCTCCCCCCCTCCCCCCACAAACGCGCGTTGGGAAAACAGACCCAACGGGTCTGCACTTGGTCTAGTTATTATATAAAACTCTGTGCCTGCAGCCGTCCGGCGTCCGGCGTCCGTCCGGCGTCCATCCGGCTGCCTGCCTTTCTTCCTTTTGATTCATTTCCATCGTGTGATGTCACAATGCCCAATGCTCACATATGTCCAATCGGGATGGATCCATTTACATATGCCTTTGCAGCAGTCCCAGCCCATGGTGAACGTTCCATTGTGTGTTGTCACAATGCCCAATGTTCACGTATGTCCAATCGAAATGGATTAATTTACATATGCCTTTGCAGGAGCACCAGCACCTGGTGAACATTCCATCGTGTGATGTCACCCCGCAGCCCCCCTCCCACCACCCCCCACCCCCCCCCCCCCCCCCCCCCCCCCCCCCCCACAAACGCGCATTGGGAAAACAGGTCTAGTATATTACTAAAAGTCTGATCTTGACCGCTTTTGGCCCACTGTGCTGCGATTTCCGAGAGAATGCCGCCACTAACGGCAGTATTTTTTGTCCACCTCGCTCAGAGCCTCCGTCCGCCTTCTGGGACCAGAGGGTTTTTCCCATCAATGAAAAATCAGAGATATATTCATGTTTTAAAAAAATCCCCCATTCTGTCTGCTGCCCCCACTGGCGGCAGGGAGAGGGACTATAAAACCGGTAAGTGTTGTGCCTCACTCAGTCTCTGCCAGACCCAGGAAGTGAGAGGATAACGGCTCTCTGAGCTGCGAATAACAATGAACGCACGTCTACTCCACGATGAGTCCCCTCGATGCAGCTGTAAAGTGGCTGCAATTGTTTGCCTCGCCTTTTTTTAAAGTTTGTGTTCACAAAATGAACTTTGGTTGTCGGGTGGCTGCAGCCAAATTGTTTGCCTTGCCTTTTTAACAAGTTTGTGTTCACAAAATGAATTTTGGTTGTCGTGTGGCTGATGCCCAATTGTTTGCCTCGCCTTTTTTTTAAGTTTGTGTTCACAAAATGACTTTTGGTTGTCGGGTGGCTGCGGCCCAAATGTTTGCCTCGCCATTTTAAAAGGTTTGTGTTCACAAAATGAATTTTAATTGTCGGGTGGCTGCAGCCCAATTGTTTGCCTCGCCTTTTTAACAAGTTTGTGTACACAAAATGCATTTTGGTTGTCAGGTGGCTGCAGCCCAATTGTTTGCCTCGCCTTTTTAACATGTTTGTGTTCACAAAATGAATTTTGGTTGTCAGGTGGTGCAGCCCAATTGTTTGCCTTGGCTTGGCTTTCAAATTCGTTACAACAGTTGGATGCCAGCCCAAGAATCCATTCGGCCCACAATATCTATACTAGCCCTCTGGAAACGAGTACCTTCAGCCCACAACACCCATACTAGCGCAACAGACAGCCCCCCCCCCCCCCACTGGCGAGCAATATTGGAATGGTGGAGAGGTGGAATATTTCGTTGGTGACCAGCTCCTGTGTGATGCTGGGACCCAACGGGTCCCACTTAGTCTAGTTTACCTCTGTTTCTCTCCCCACAGCCACTGCCTGACCCGATGAACATTTCCAGCAACTACCATTTTTTATTTATTGTACCAATAATTAAAAATGCTAACTTGAATCTGATGCAGAATTGAAATGTAAATTTCACACCCTATGGAAAATAGACCAAGTGACACCAGTTTCTAGCAGATGGGGTCTTGACCTGATGTGTATGAAAGAACTGCAGATGCTGGTTTAAATCGAAGGTAGACACAAAATGCTGGAGTAACTCAGTGGGACAGGCAGCATCTCTGAAGAGAAGGAATGGGTGATGTTTCGGATCAAGACCGTTCTTCAGACTGATGTCAGGGGAGTGGGTGGGACCGAGATAGAATGTAATCCGAGACAGTAAGACTTAACCTGATGCCTGGATATCCCTTTGCCTCTACTGATGCTGCCTGACAAATGTTCCCAATGTTGGGCGAGTCCAGTACCAGGGGCCACAGTCTTAGAATAAAGGGGAGGCCATATAAGACTGAGGTGAGAAAAAACTTTTTCACCCAGAGAGTTGTGAATTTGTGGATTTCCCTGCCACAGAGGGCAGTGGAGGCCAATTCACTGGATGGATTTAAGACAGAGTTAGATAGAGCACTAGGGGCTAGTGGAATCAAGATATGGGGAGAAGGCAGGCACGGGTTATTGATTGGGGACGATCAGCCATGATCACACTGAATGGCGGTGCTGGCTCGAAGGGCCGAATGGCCTCCTCCTGCACCTATTTTCTATGTTTCTATCTATGTTCCTATGTCCTTTAAAAGAGGGGGGAGGTGGGGGGTGGGGGGGGGGGGGGGGGTAGAGGGGGGAGAAGGATGAAGAAGGAGTGAGAAGGAGTCGAGACAACTTTTAAGAAGCCAGAGATACACGGCTGTGAAGTTCAGCAGACATTAACATTACCGATCGGTTATCCTTGGTTCTGAAAACTACTGCTTATGTTTTTTCCCCCAATGAGCCAATGAAATTCACCGGTCAGCACCGACTACAACCTACGAGAACCTCCGGGAATCTTCGACCTTCTGGCAACCCACTAGGACCGCCTGGCGACCCACCTATGGCACGAGAATTCTCGTTACTCTCCATGGAGGCTTCATTCTGGTCGCCACTAATTTCTCAACATGTTGAAAAATTTGCGGCAACCATAATGAGGTCGCGACTAGTTCCCAAAATGCGGGAACTCCTCACGACCATGAAGGCGACTCCCCGGCAACCACCCACGAACATGTGGCGACCATGTGGCGACCGCATAGTCTCCTTCAGTCGCCTAAAAAGTTGCCTGAGTGGGACAGGCCCATTAGTCTCCTAAACACTGACATGTGATTAATGATTTTATTTGTCTTCACAGTTGTTTCTTCTAGGTCTATTGGAACACATACACCAAATAAAACAGCATCCACTTTAGTCGTAATGCAGGGAAACTATAATGCTTAAAGCTTGTGAATAAAATATTGGTGGTGTTTTACAAGCCAGCATGTTTTGGAAAGACTTGAAAGAGCGACTGTTTGGAAGTACAGATCGCTTTGTTTTTCTTCCTCTGCATTTAATCCAAAGGGAAATAAAACGTTATCATTTTCAAATACAGAACACTAGTGCCCTCACAAGCATGATGGGCACATTACAATAATTGTTTACAACATATTTTCACAGGAGATATAGCAAATATTAAAATGCTGTTTCCAACATATCATGAGAGTTTCCTGACATTTCTGAAGTATAGCATTATGAAAAATTGTGATATCCATATCTGAACAAAATGTTTTGAACACAACCACCAGGACACTTATTCTCAATATAACTTTAAGTGAATGCATTATAGCTAGTATTTTCAACACTCATACTGAGTCGGAACCAACCTGCGATCCCCGCATGTTAACACTACCTTACACACTAGGGACAATTTACATTTATACCAAACCAAAACTACTCGTGATGAAAATAATTTTTTCTTTTTACTCGTAGGAGCTTGTATTCATGGAAGGTCAGAGGAGTTAGTAGAATACCACGAATTTGATTTTTTTTTTTTTAACTCGGGAGCGCTCTTGGGTAAACTCGCATTGTGGGGCAGGCCCTTAATAGTGGAAGTATTGTTCGGAACAACTTGTGTGACCGACACATTAACACTACCCTAGGCGCAATTTTACATTGATAGATTTATACCAAGCCAATTAACCTTTGGAGTGTGGGAGGAAACCGAAGACCTCAGAGAAAACCCATGCAGGTCATGGGGAGAACGTACCAACTCCATAGCACCCGTAGTCAGGATTGAACTCGGGTCTCTGACGCTGGGCGACAGAAGCTCTACCGCTACGCCACCGTACCGCCCACATAATTATAGATAGAGACAGGACAGGCGTTAAAATTCTTATTTGGGGCAAGGCCAACTTTGAAGGTATTAAAGGCTTGTCCCACGAGCATGCGACTGCATGAGACAAGCACAACCAAACCGGAAGCGGGGGCCGCGCGGAGGTTGAGTGATCCCGTACGAGTTGACGTGAAGTTCGAGCGAAGACGTACGCCGTCAAGACGCTGCGTACGGTGTCGTGACGCTGTGCATGCCCGTCGAGGCGCTGCGTACGGCCTCAATGTGGCTGCGGGCCGGCAGGCCGTTGCCGCGCGGAATTTTTGGACAGTGTCAGTTTTTCGGAGCCCCGCGCGATGTCGGGACCAGCTCCGCACAACTCCATACGGCTCTGGCGATCGAAGTGGGACCGGCCCCGCGAGGCCGTACGGCTCAAGCGACCACGTTAGGTCACGCTTGCCGCATGCAGTCACATGCTCGTGGGACAGGCCCTTTAGACAGGAACTCACTTACATTTGTTGAAGTAGATTGTTTGAAGGAAAAGGAACCTCCATACAGTGGGATTTTTAAAAAAGTGTGCTGACATTAGTCCAGCACATGCATGTCCCTGTTAGACTAATGGCCAAAGCAGGTGGGCATCAGGAAGCCGGGATGATGAGAGAAATTGGGGGTCTGGTCAAGAATAGGAAAGAATCATGGGACAGATATTGAGTGTATCCCTGGAGGAGTTTTGGGAACTGAGGAGTAAGCTAAAGAAGGAAATCAGGAAGGAAAAAGGGGGACAGGAGATAGATCTGGCAGATAATATTAAGGATAATCCCAATTAATTTTATACGTGCATTAAGGGGGAAAGGGAAACCACAGCGAGAATGCAGTCCCTCAGGAATTAAAATGGTCAACTCTGTGTGGAGCAACAGGAGATGGGCAAAATCCTCAATTAATATTTCTCCTTCGTTTTTTTCCAAGGAGAAAGATATGAGGACTGGAGAACTTGGGGCAGACAATGGAAGTATCTTGAGGGCCATCAGTATTAGACAATAGACAATAGGTGCAGGAGTGGGCCATTTGGCCCTTCGAGCCAGCACCATCATTCAATGTGATCGTGGCTGATCATCCCCAATCAGTACCCCGTTCCTGCCTTCTCCCCATATCCCCTGACTCCGCTATTTTTAAGAGCCCTATCTAGCTCTCTCTTGAAAGCATCCAGAGAACCTGCTTCCCCCACCCTCAAAGGCAGAGAATTCCACAGACTCACCACTCTCTGTGAGAAAAAGTGTTTCCTCGTCTCCGTTCTAAATGGCTTACTCCTTATTCTTAAACTGTGGCCAACATCGGGAACATGGTTCCTGCCTCTAGTGTGTCCAAGCCCTTAACAATCTTATATGTTTCAATGAGATATCCTCTCATCCTTCTAAACTCCAGAGTGTACAAGCCCAGCCGCTCCATTCTCTCAGCATATGACAGTCCCGCCATCCCGGGAATTAACCTTGTAAACCTACGCTGCACTCCCTCAATAGCAAGAATGTCCTATTGCGGTTGAGGTGATGTTGAAGGTCCTAATGCACATGAAGGTAGACAAATCTCTTGGACCTGATCATATATATCCAACAACACAATGTGGGAAGCTAGAGAGGAAATTGTAGGAGCCCTGGCTAAGAGTTATGAGTGACCATTAAATACTGAAGAGGTGCCGGAAGACTAGAGGGTGGCAAATGTTGTGCCTCTGTTTAAGAAGGGTTGCAAGGAAAAGCTTGGGAACTACAGTCCAGTGAGTCTAACATCTGTGCTCAGAAAGTTACTGGAGAGTATTCTGAGGGGTGATATACATGCTTTTGGATATACAGGGGCTGATTAGGGATAATCAGCATGATTTTGTATCTCACCAATGTCTCACGAATCTGATTGTTTTTTCAAGATGGGACCAAAAAGGTTGATGAGGGCAGAGCATACATGTACATATGTATCTATATTACTAAAAGTCTGAACTTGACCGCTTTTGGCTCACTATGCTGTGATTTCCGAGAGAACGCCGCCACCTACAGCCGTCATTTTTGGCCACCTCACTCAAAGCCCCCCTCAGCATTCCTGGACCAGAGGATTTTTCCCATTGATGAAAAATCAGAGAGATATTAATGTTTTTTTTTTAATTGCCATTCTCTCTGCTGCCCCTGCTGGAGGGAGGGGGAGGGACTATAAAACCAGGAAGTGGTGTGCCTCACTCAGTCTCTGCAAGATGGGGGAAGCTAGAGGGTCAAGTCTCTCTGAGCTCTGAATAACACTGAACACGTGTCTACTCACCAGTGAGTGCCCTTAATGTGGTTTGAAAATGAAATTATGGTTGGTTTGAAGTGAAAAGGCACTGCCTGCAAATGGTTGCTTGGGGGGTTTGGGTTGAAGTGAAAAGGCACTGCCTGCAAATGATTGTTTATGGGGTTTGGGTTGAAGTGAAAAGGCACTGCCTGCAAATGGTTGTTTGGGGGTACACTAAAAAACTGGAGAAACTCAGCGGGTGTAGCAGCATCTATGGAGCGAAGGAAATAGGCAACGTTTCGGGCCGAAACCCTTCTTCAGACTGATTGTTTGGTTGGGGGGTTTGGGTATAAGTGAAAAGGCACTGCCTGCAAATGGTTGTTTGTCTAAACTTGACAACTTCCTGTTTGCACTATATTGATTTTAGATAAAACGCTACCACTTACGGCTGTGATTTTTGGCCATCTTACTCAGTTGCCCTCCGCTCATCAGGTGCAGAGGATTCTTCCCATCAATGAAAAACAAAAGTGTTATTAGTGTTTAAAACATGTTGAGAATCTCTCTTCTGTCAATCACGCCATGAAGGCCACACCTTTTCCGGTGGGAGGAGGAGGGATTATAAAACCTGGAAGTGTGGGTGTGGCTCAGTCTCTGCATGATGGGGGAGGGAGAGGTCACGCCTCTGTCTGAGCTGTGAATCAACTGAACAAACTGAATGTCTACTGAACTGTGAGTGTGGTGTTTTGTGTGGTTTTCTGGTGGTTTTTATGGTGGTTTCACCCTACTTGAAATAGTATGAAACTGCATTTGAATGTGGCGTCATTGCACCCTTCATGAAATGGTATGAAACTACATTTGAATTTGGTGGCCTTGCAACCTCCTTGAAATGGTATGGAACTGCACTTGAATTTGGTGGCCTTGCATCCTGCTTGAAGTGGTATGAAACTGCACTTGAATTTGGTGGCCTTGCACCCTGCTTGAAGTGGTTGGAAACTGCACTTGAATTTGGTGGCCTTGCACCCTGCTTGAAATGGTATGAAAATGGATTTGTATTTAGTGGCCTAGCACTCTGCTTGAAATGGAATTTCAAAGAATAGCCATGAGTCAACTGCCAGCCCGCCAGCCGTGAGTGAGCTGCCAGCACATCAGGCTTGAGGGACTGAGCTGCCACCCGAAGAATCCATTTGGCCCACAATGTCCATACTAGCCCTCTGGAGACCAGTAGTCCCTGCAGCCAACAACACCCATACCAGCGCTCCAGAAAGCCCCCCCCCCCCTGGCCACCAATATTGGAATTGGTGGAGAGGTGGAATATTGCATCGGGGGACCAGCCCCCCCCCCCCCCCCCGTGTGAACATGGGACCCAACGGGTCCCACTTAGTCTAGTATATATATATATAAATTTCAGCAAGGCATTTGACAAGGTTCCACATAATAGGCTGTTCTGGAAGGTTAGATCGCATGGGATCAATAGACAATAGACAATAGGTGCAGGAATAGGCCATTCGGCCTTTCGAGCCAGCACCGCCATTCAATGTGATCATGGCTGATCATCCCCAATCAGTACCCCGTTCCTGTCTTCTCCCCATATCCACTGACTCCGTTATTTTTAAGATATCAAAGGAGAGCTAGCCAACTGGATAGAAATTGGCTTCATGGAAGGAAGTAAAGGGAATTGGTGGAAGGTTGGACTGGATGCCTGTGACTAGAGATGCACCTCAGGGTTTGGATGAGAATGTACAAGGAATGATTGGTAAGCTTGCAGGTGACACTAAAGTGGGTTGTATTGTAGATAGCAAAGACGGCTGGCAAAAATTACAGCAGGAACTTGATTGGTTGGGCAGGTGGGCCGAGGAATGGTTGATAATACAGAGAAATGCGAGGTGCGGCATTTCGGGAAGTCAAACCAGGGCAGGAACTAAACAGTAAACGGCAGGGCTCTAGGGAGTGTTGTAGAGCAGGGGGGTCTAGGAGTGCAGGTACCATAGTGACCATAGTGCAATACAAGATGGCGGCACTGGCTTAAGCGTGGCCCACCTGCCCTCCTTTTTTTTTTTCTTTCTTTTTGTTTCTTGTCATGTTTTAGTTAATTTTGTTTTATTAAGTTGTGTATGTGTGTGGGTGGGGTGGGAGAAACATGCTTTGGTCTTCCTTCCAGGGATGCGACTTTGTTTTTTTGTCGTATTCCCCGTCTCCGTCTGCGCCGAGGCCTAATGGCGGAGCTTGCGGCATCGGTGTCGTAGCGGCGGCAGCAGCAGCGGAGACCCGACTCGGCCCCGAAGCTGTGGCGGCGGCGGCAGCAGCAGCGGAGACCCGACTCGGCCCCAAAGTTGCGGCGGCGGCAGCAGCAGCGGAGACCCGACTCGGCCCCGAAGCTGTGGCGGCGGCGGCAGCAGCAGCGGAGACCCGACTCGGCCCCAAAGTTGCGGCGGCGGCAGCAGCAGCGGTAGCGGAGACCCGACTCGGCCCCAGAACCGTGGCGCAGCAGCAGCAGCGGAGACCCGACTCGGCCCCGAAGCTGTGGTGGCGGCGGCAGCAGCGGAGACCCGACTTGGCCCCAGAACCGTGGCGCAGCAGCAGCGGAGACCCGACTCGGCCCCGAAGCTGTGGTGGCGGCGGCAGCAGCAGCAGCGGAGACCCGACTCGGCCCCGAAGCTGTGGTGGCGGCGGCGGCAGTAGCGGAGACCCGACTCGGCCCCGGAACCGTGGCGGCAGCAGCAGCAGCGGAGACCCGACTCGGCCCCGAAGCTGTGGCGGCGGCGGCAGCAGCAGCGGAGACCCGACTCGGCCCCAAAGTTGCGGCGGCGGCAGCAGCAGCAGCGGAGACCCAACTCGGCCCCGAAGCTGTGGCGGCGGCGGCAGCAGCAGCGGAGACCCGACTCGGCCCCAAAGTTGCGGCGGCGGCAGCAGCAGCGGTAGCGGAGACCCGACTCGGCCCCAGAACCGTGGCGCAGCAGCAGCAGCGGAGACCCGACTCGGCCCCGAAGCTGTGGTGGCGGCAGCAGCAGCGGAGACCCGACTCGGCCCCGAAGCTGTGGTGGCGGCGGCAGCAGCGGAGACCCGACTTGGCCCCAGAACCGTGGCGCAGCAGCAGCGGATACCCGACTCGGCCCCGAAGCTGTGGTGGCGGCGGCAGCAGCGGAGACCCGACTCGGCCCCGAAGCTGTGGTGGCGGCGGCAGCAGCGGAGACCCGACTCGGCCCCGAAGCTGTGGTGGCGGCAGCAGCAGCGGAGACCCGACTCGGCCCCGAAGCTGTGGTGGTTGGCGGCAGCAGCGGAGACCCGACTCGGCCCCGAAGCTGTGGTGGCGGCAGCAGCAGCGGAGACCCGACTCGGCCCCGAAGCTGTGGTGGCGGCAGCAGCAGCGGAGACCCGACTCGGCCCCGAAGCTGTGGTGGCGGCGGCAGCAGCGGAGACCCGACTCGGCCCCGAAGCTGTGGTGGCGGCGGCAGCAGCGGAGACCCGACTCGGCCCCGAAGCTGTGGTGGCGGCAGCAGCAGCGGAGACCCGACTCGGCCCCGAAGCTGTGGTGGTGGCGGCAGCAGCGGAGACCCGACTCGGCCCCGAAGCTGTGGTGGCGGCAGCAGCAGCGGAGACCCGACTCGGCCCCGAAGCTGTGGTGGCGGCAGCAGCAGCGGAGACCCGACTCGGCCCCGAAGCTGTGGTGGTGGCGGCAGCAGCGGAGACCCGACTCGGCCCCGAAGCTGTGGTGGCGGCAGCAGCAGCGGAGGCCTGACTCGGCCCCGGAACCGTGGCGGCGGCAGTGGAGACCCGACTCTCGGAGCTGTGGCGGTGGCAGCGACCACCCGCGGAGTTTGAACCGTCGCCTCGGCGCAGAGGGAGAACAAAGGGAAGAGACAGAGACTTTAAGATTTTGCCTTCCACCACAGTGAGGAGGTGTTTGGTGAACTCACTGTGGTGGATGTTAAATTTGTGTTGATTGTGTGTTTTTGTCATTTTTTAAATTATATGTATGACTGCAGGGAAACAACATTTCGTTCAGACCGAAAGGTCTGAATGACAATAAACAAATCTAATCTAATCTAACATAGTTCCTTTAAATTGGTGCCACAGGTAGATAGGGTGAACAAGAAGGCTTTTGGCACATTGGCCTTGGTGTATCGAATATAGAATTTGAGAGCTCATGTTACAGGTTATACATGACATTGGTGAGACCACATTAAGAGTTTTATGTTCAGTTTTGGTCACCTTGTTATGTTATGGTTAAACTGGAAAGAGTAAAACTTTAATGTACCATTCTACTGGGTTTTTTTTAATTGCTGTTTTTTTCCTTTTTCCATCCTCCCACAATATGTAATATGTAAAAGAATATGTGATTCTGTTCCATTCTGTTTGTAGTTTGTTGTTTGTTTGTTTGTTTTTTGCACAAAATCCGCGAGCATTGCCACTTTTCATTTCACTGCACATCTCGTATGTGTATGTGACGAATAAACTTGACTTGACTTGAGTACAGAGAAGATTTATGAGGATGTTGCCAGGACTCCAGGGTCTGAACTATAGGGAGAGTCTGAGCAGGTTAGGTCTTTTTCCCTTGGAGTGCAGGAGGATGAGGGGTGATCTTATAGAGGTGTATAAGATCATGAGAGGAATAGATCGAGTAGAGGCACAGAGCTTTTTACCCAGAGTAGGGGAGTCGAAAACAAGAGGACATAGTTTTAAGTTGAGAGGGAAAAATAGGAACCTAAGGGGCAACTTCTTTACATAAAGGGTGGTGCGTGTATGGAATGAGCTGCCAGAGGAGGTGTTTGAGGCAGGTAATATCGCAACGTTTTAGAAACACTTGGACAGGTACATGGATAGGAAAGGTTCACAGGCATATGGGTCAAACACAGGCAGATGTGACTAGTGTACAATACAATAGACAATAGACAATAAGTGCAGGAGTAGGCCATTCGGCCCTTCGAGCCAGCACCGCCATTCAATGTGATCATGGCTGATCATCCCCAATCAGTACTCCGTTCCTGCCTTCTCCCCATATCCCCCTATTTTTAAGAGCCCTATCTAGCTCTCTCTTGAAAGCATCCAGAGAACCTGCCTCCAGAGGCAGAGAATTCCACAGACTCACCACTCTCTGTGAGAAAAAGTGTTTCCTCATCTCCGTTCTAAATGGCTTGCTCCTTATTCTTAAACTGTAGCCCCTGGTTCTGGTCTCCCCGAACATCAGGAACATGTTTCCTGCCTCTAGCGAGTCCAAGCCCTTAACAATCTTATATGTTTCAATGAGATGCCCTCTCATCCTTCTAAACTCCAGAGTGTACAAGCCCAGCTGCTCCATTCTCTCAGCATATGACAGTCCCGCCATTCCGGGAATTAACCTTGTAGTCTTGTAATTGGGGCATGTTGGTTGGTGTGGGCAAGTTGGGCCAAAGGGCCTGTTTCCACACTCTATAACACTATGACATCTGTAAAGATCCTACTGTTCAAGATGTTTAAGACCTGCCTTTTATTAGATACCCCCTCAAATTGCATCACCTCACACTTATCAGGATTAAATGTCATTTTCCACCGTTTTGCCCAGAATACCGGCTGATAAATATCATCCTGTCACACAAGATTAGTATCAACACAACACAACACAACACAACCAATGTTTGTGTCATCTGCAAACATCCTACGTTCACATCTAAGTCCGTCATGTTAATAACGAATATCAAGGATTTCAACACTGAAATCTGTAGTACACCACATGTCGCTGGCTTCCAATCACAATAACCTTCCACCATCACGTCCTGCCTCTCATTGCCAAGCTCATTTTGGATCCATGTTGCCATCTTGTGTTGGATCCCATGTGACCTTTTGGCCAGGGCTTCCATTTAGGGCATTATCAAATAACTTACTGAAGTCCATATGAACCACAACCACATTGTCCTAAACAATATATTTCGTTTTAGAGATACAGCAGGGAAATGGACCCTTCAGCCCACCGAGTCCGCATCAACCAGCGATCCCCGCATCTTACCTTGGGGTGGGAGATTGCAACCTTCACGTGGTTTTGACGAATGCAATCAACCTGCCGTGCACAATCAAATAAGATCAAATAGAACAAGTTGTCCTACAACTTTAGGCTGTGCACGCAATACGCAAGAAGAAGAAGACCTACACTAGCTTGGGGCTATTTTACATTTATACCAAGCCAATTAACCTACAAACCTGGATGTCTTTGGAGTGTGGGAGGAAACCAAAGGTCTCGGAGAAAACCCATGCAGGTCACAGGTAGAATGTACACACTCCGTACAGACAGCATGCATAGTCGGGATCGATCCCTGGTCTCTGGCACTGTTAGAGTTGTAAGGCAGTGACTCTACCGCTGTGCCATGGTGTCGCCCTTACCTCTTTGGAAAACTTAGTTTGATTAGTCAGACAGGATCGCCCACTAACAAATCTATGTTGACTATCCATATTCAACCTCTGCCTTTCCAAGTGTGGATTGGTCCAGCCCCTGTGAATTGTTCCCAATAAATTCCATACAACTCACTTTAGACCAAGTGCCCTGGAATTACATGGCTCACCCCAGTTGCCTTTTTTGCATAAAGGTGTCACATTTGCTTTCTTCCAGTCATTTGACATCTGCCTTTGAATATTTCCAACAAAGCACCAGAAATCTCCCTAACCTCCCATTGCAACCTAGGATAGATTTCATCAGTGTCTGCAGATTTATTCATCTCTATGATCACTAAGACATCTAATACATTTTTTAATGTTTTTCAGTATCACCAGCACCACTCCTCCTAAAATCAGCAATCCCAATGTCTTTCTCCTGAGTGAAAGCCGATGAACAATATTCATGTTAGTATAGTTTAAAGAGACCCACCGAGTCTGTGCTGACCGGTGATCCCCATACACTAACACTATCCTACACCCACTAGGGACAATTTACAGTCTTTACCGAAGTGAATTAACCTACAACCCTGTACATCTTCGGAGTGTGGGAGGAAACCGGAGCACATGGGGAAAACCCATGTGGTCACGGGGAGAACGTACAAACTCCATACAGACAGCACCCATAGTCAGGATCGAACCCGGGTCTCTGGCGATGTAAGGCAGCAACTCTACCATTGCGCCACTGTGCTGCCCTATGTAAATCCTCACCCACATCCTCTGACACAACATATCAATAACCCCTTTTGTCCCAAATGTTCCTACTCTTTCCCTGCTCAACTATTATTTTTAACATATAAAATGCCTTGGGAATTTCCTTAATCTTGTCTGCCAGTGATATATTGTGGCCCAGCATTGCCCTCCTTATTTATTTTCTGCTTACCTCCCTACACATTCTAAACTGGCCTGTTTTCAGTACCTGGTGTTCAAAAGGGAACTGCAGATGCTGGAATATCGAAGGTACACAAAATTGCTGGGGAAACTCAGCGGGTGCAGCAGCATCTATGGAGCGAAGGAAATAGGCGACGTTTCGGGCCGAAACCCTTCTTCAGACTGATGGATGGTGGGGAAAGAAAGAAGGAAAAAGGGGAGGAGGAGGAGGAGCCCGAGGGCGGGCGGATGGGAGGGTGGGAGGAGACAGCTAGAGGGTGAAGGAAGGGGAGGAGACAGCACGGGCTAGCCAAATTGGGAGAATTCAATGTTGATGCCATAAGGACGCAAGGACCCCAGATGGAATATGAGGTGCTGTTCCTCCAATTTCCGCTGTTGCTCACTCTGGCAATGGAGGAGACCCAGGACAGAGAGGTCGGATTGGGAATGGGAGGGGGAGTTGAAGTGCTGAGCCACCGGGAGGTCAGGTAGGTTATTGCGGACTGAGCGGAGGTGTTCGGCGAAACGGTCGCCCAACCTACGCTTGGTCTCACCAATGTAAATCAGCTGACATCTAGAGCAGCGGATGCAGTAGATGAGGTTGGAGGAGATACAGGTGAACCTTTGTCGCACCTGGAACGACTGCTTGGGACCTTGAATGGAGTCGAGGGGGGAGGTGAAGGGACAGGTGTTGCATTTCTTGCGGTTGCAACGGAAAGTGCCCGGGGAGGGGGTGGTGCGGGAGGGAAGGGAAGAATTGACGAGGGAGTTGCGGAGGGAGCGGTCTTTGCGGAAGGCAGACATGGGGGAGATGGGAAGATGTGGCGAGTGGTGGGGTCACGTTGGAGGTGGCGGAAATGGCGGAGGATTATGTGTTGTATTTGCCGGCTGGTGGGGTGAAAGGTGAGGACCAGAGGGACTCTGCCCTTGTTGCGTGTGCGGGGATGGGGAGAGAGAGCAGTGTTACGGGGTATGGATGAGACCCTGGTGTGAGCCTCATCTATGGTTGCGGAGGGGAATCCCCGTTCCCTGAAGAACGAGGACATTTCCGATGCCCTGGTATGAAAACTCTCCTCCGCTGAGTTGGTCCTCACCCTCAATAACTTTACATTTGACTCCTCCCATTTCCTCCAAACACAAGGCGTAGCTATGGGCACACGCATGGGCCCCAGCTACGCCTGCCTCTTTGTCGGGTACGTTGAACAATCCTTGTTCGATGCGTACCAGGGCCCCATCCCCGACCTCTACCTCCGCTACATTGACGACTGCTTTGGTGCCACCTCCTGCACCCACACACAACTGACTGACTTCATCCACTTCACCACCAACTTCCATCCGGCACTCCAATACACCTGGACGATTTCCGACACTTCCCTACCATTCCTTGACCTCACCATCTCCATCGCAGGGGACAGACTCCTGACCGACATACATTACAAACCCACTGACTCACATGGCTATCTGGACTACACGTCTTCCCACCCTGCCCCCTGTAAAGACTCTATCCCCTACTCCCAATTCCTCAGCCTACGCCGCATCTGTTCCCAGGATGAGACATTTCATACCAGGGCATCGGAAATGTCCTCGTTCTTCAGGGAACGGGGATTCCCCTCCGCCACCATAGATGAGGCTCACACCAGGGTCTCATCCATACCCCGTAACACTGCTCTCTCTCCCCATCCCCGCACACGCAACAAGGGCAGAGTCCCTCTGGTCCTCACCTTTCACCCCACCAGCCGGCAAATACAACACATAATCCTCCGCCATTTCCGCCACCTCCAACGTGACCCCACCACTCGCCACATCTTCCCATCTCCCCCCATGTCTGCCTTCCGCAAAGACCGCTCCCTCCGCAATCCCTCGTCAATTCTTCCCTTCCCTCCCGCACCACCCCCTCCCCGGGCACTTTCCGTTGCAACCGCAAGAAATGCAACACCTGTCCCTTCACCTCCCCCCTCGACTCCATTCAAGGTCCCAAGCAGTCGTTCCAGGTGCGACAAAGGTTCACCTGTATCTCCTCCAACCTCATCTACTGCATCCGCTGCTCTAGATGTCAGCTGATTTACATCGGTGAGACCAAGCGTAGGTTGGGCGACCGTTTCGCCGAACACCTCCGCTCAGTCCGCAATAACCTACCTGACCTCCCGGTGGCTCAGCACTTCAACTCCCCCTCCCATTCCCAATCCGACCTCTCTGTCCTGGGTCTCCTCCATTGCCAGAGTGAGCAACAGCGGAAATTGGAGGAACAGCACCTCATATTCCGTCTGGGGTCCTTGCGTCCTTATGGCATCAACATTGAATTCTCCCAATTTGGCTAGCCCGTGCTGTCTCCTCCCCTTCCTTCACCCTCTAGCTGTCTCCTCCCACCCTCCCATCCGCCCGCCCTCGGGCTCCTCCTCCTCCTCCCCTTTTTCCTTCTTTCTTTCCCCACCCCCCATCAGTCTGAAGAAGGGTTTCGGCCCGAAACGTCGCCTATTTCCTTCGCTCCATAGATGCTGCTGCACCCGCTGAGTTTCCCCAGCAATTTTGTGTACCTCCTGTTTTCAGTACCTGTTTATATTAGCCACAAGCTTTCATTTTCTTCAAACACTCAAGATCCCTGGCATCCATAAATTTACCATCCTTACATTCCACTCCCACCAGAACACACAGCCTCTGCTTCCCTTTCATGTTGCTCTCAGAATGATGTCAAAGACATGGTGAAAGTATTGAGGGTTGCGCAGTGGTAGAGTTGCTGCCTTACAGCCAGTGATGGAAATGGGTTTTAGGAACTAGGGGTACATTATGGTCTGTGAGGCTGAGATGGGAAGGGGGGGGGGGGGGGGTAGACGCTATAAGCCCCCCGTGAGAAATGTTTTGTAATATAGCACATTTCAGGGCCATTTTGAGCTTACATGCACTGGGTATGATGATTACATACACATTGTATTAGTAACTCAGTCAAATAAAGATAGGTATAACAAATATAGGTATAACAAATATATATTTTGGTAAAATAATTCACAATGAAAACTTGGCTGGTTATAAGAAAACAACTAAATCTCTTCAATTCTATATCTAGAGTACTGAAGTTAGCTGCTATTTTTGATTTCTTACCCAGCAAAATTGACAATGGCTTCAAAAATTGGGCGGACAAAGGGCTCACTACTGTGGATCGGCTTTTTTGTGGGTACGTTTTGAAATCATATGAGCATCTTCAGAAGTAATTCGGACTGTCAGGGATGGACTTTTTAAAATTTCTCCAAATACAGCATTACCTGCAGACACGTATATTGGGAGCAGATGTGTAAATTACCTTCTAATTTGGAAAATATCTTCCTGTTGACTATGGAGGGAGTGATAAAAAAGAATCTGATATCCCATTTATATAAAGGACTTCAAGATTATGTAAAACGAAACACTATAGAAACTAAACAGAAATGGGAATTGGAAATGAATATTATTATTACTGATGAAATGTGGGAAAAGACATGTCTTTTGGGTCACGTCAACAAACAGCTCCACCTGGAGGGAGTTTGAATGGAAAACTAGAATGAGAGTATTTAAGACTCCTCTTATGTTAGCAAGATACAGCAACACCTCAGATTTAAGCTGGAGGCAATGCGAGAAGATTGGTGATCATACCCATATTTTTTGAGATTGTCTCAAATTGTATCAATATTGGAGAGACATTCAGGTGGAGATTAAGCTAATCTTGGGGGTGGACTTACCTCTGGAGCCGGCATTCTTCATACTAGGAGAGACTCCAGAAATGATAGATACCAAAAATCAGACATACTTGCTTGGGGTGTTGCTGTTGATTGCAAAGAAGACGATTACAGTGTCATGGAGAAATGTAAAGCCACCAAATGTTCAACAGTGGAGGGAAAGACTGAAACGTGTATATTTGATGGAAAGTATAACAGCTAAACTCCGGTTAAGGACTGATGCTTTCAACATTATGTGGACACCAGTATTACTACAACTGCCAAGACTGATTAAGGACACGATTTCTCCATAGCCCCAGTGGAGGGGAGGAGTTCGATTGGTACTGTATACGTGTATTTGGAAACATATGTACAGACATGATTGTGACTGTGTATAAGTGCGTACATAGTGGAGATCAATGACAAAATAAGTTCTTCAAGTGGCATACAAGTGTCTGTTTTAACAATGGGTGATTATATATTAAGTAGGATTAAATATGATGAGTTTGCTTGGGTGCCTGTGAATGTGATGCTTCTGCAACAGAACTCTAGGATGATCTGATGTGATGCTGACAGCTGCTGTGTGATTTGTATATCTTGTTTGGACGTGTACTTTGCCTTGTTAATAAATGTGGAGTGCAGTGCAAATTTTTAATTTTTTTAATTATTAATTTAAAAAAAATGAAATTCAGATTATTCATAAATTTATTGGGAATAATAGTAGTGTACAGTTTACAACTTTACAAATCTTGCTATATGTGCTAAATACATACAATGATCAGCCGATATTAATAGTATGCAGTTTACAACATTACAAATCTAGCTATATGTAGTACATACGTACGATGATCAGCCAATATATAAATGTAAATACAATATACATTTCTGAAATTTGTACTTATTTACTAATGAACAAATGCAACAATTAAGTGAATTACACTCCAGTTTACATTACAAAATGTCCCATAATAGTATATAATCTCCATTTTTTTCTGTCACCTCCTCTTTCTTTCTAAATGTCGTTTCTTCAGCACGCCTTCTGCCACTAAGAAGCCATGTCCTCACATATTCTTCGGGGTTGAATTTTGACAGAGGAGGTCCCACCAACTTAATAAATAGAAGAGTTGAGAGATGATCAGTTTGAAGTCTTGCACGTTGTGGTGAAATTTATGCCACTGAAGCTTCTTTCACATTCTGCTGTTGATAGAGGAATTGTATTTACAGCCATTAGCAGCTGCTGAAGATCTGCAGAAACTACCTTCCCTTTAGATTCCTTGAATTCTCTGCAGGCTCTGACAGAAAGCTGACCATTTAAGCCAAAATGTTCTGCCATGTCTTCTACATTATCCCCAAAGGTAAAAAGTGAATCTTCTGGAATCTTGTTAATATCTAAATATTTCGATTTGTTAATTCACTTTTTTCATTTATCATTGGAAGCTGTTGTAGATTCAAGCAACCTGGATTTCATATTATTGACCAAACTCCTCGAAAACTGTTGTCTATGTATAGTAGGTACTTTACCAGCTCTCAAATTTATTCCATTCAATATCATCCGGCTTGTTGCTTTCTCCACTTGAATATAAAATTTTCCTGGCTTCTGTATTTGACATTCAAGAACCTTGATAGTTCGTCTAATTTCCTCATGTGCTTTACTAAGTGTACAATTTCGGTTCTGCAGTTCAAGTGACAGTTCAGACAACTCTAGCAAACTGTCCATCAACAAGCCCAAATTATTTACGAAAGCTGATGATTCTAATACTTTTTTCAGCCCCTCGTACTTTGCTCTCTCTGCACTAGATCTTGAAGCATCACACCTTGCTTTTCCAAAATGCTCCCAAATAGCTTTATGAGACTGCCACATTGCCTTTACAGTTCGGTAAGACAAAGCAACCTATCTCACACTGAAAACACCACCAATTTTCAACAGTTGACAGTGAAGAGCCTCAACGCATGCAGTTAACTCATCCTGATTCTTAGGAGACTTTTGATATAAAGAATATAATTTATCACAAAATATCTGAAAATGATTCAAACCTGCAACTTCACTTATCGCATCACCTCCACTGAGTTCAAGCCTGTGACTGGCACAATGCCAAACAGTTGCATTAGGGAAATCATCAAGAAATAGTTTTGCAAACCCTGCATTTCATCCTAACATTACTGATGCACCATCAGTTACAAGTGATATCACATTTTCTTTTAGGTACTGTATTGAAAAACCACCACTTTGTAAGCACCTTAGAAGCCCATCATATATAGATTTTGCATTTGCACCAAGTTTCATATGTTCTAAGTCAAAATAGAATGATATAGGTTGGGACGATTCACCAACTGCTGCTCTCAAGCTGGCTACTAGAACAGTTTTCCCATTAATAGTAGTAGATTCATCGATCATAATAGACATTTTAGATTGTTTTAAAATTATATTTTCCACCACTGTCTTTCGCATCTGGTTCCCTATGTGGTGAGAAACATCTGCACATGACTTACGAGAGTGTAGAACGTACCCTAAGTTGATGCCGTTTCTATCTTGCAGTTCAATATCAGAAGACATATTTGTGTATGGCCTACCTTTGTGTACAATATTATATACAGTTCTAAAAACTAAACCTGTTTTTGCTTCATCCTTTTTCAGTGGCATATACACTACATTTTCGATTGCTTTTTTTTCAGCTGTTTCATTGATTTTTTGGCATCTGATATGAGCTTCACTATTTTTGTGCTTAAAAATCATTTTTCTTAAACTCGTTAACTGTTTTGCTTTGTCATCACTCACTCCTACTACATTACCACTGCGCCACTCATGAGACAAATGAATTCCTTGTGTTCGTTGAAGTCCAAGATGACCACACTTGCTGCATAAACTACATCCTAGTTTTCTGTTTATAACAATTAGCCAGGGATATTCTTTCTTTTTGTTTAAGTACACTTCTTGTGTCCAAAAGTCTGGAAGATCACATTTTTCAATATCTTTTGAAATGTCTTCACATGCAGCATCAGGCGAAACAGCAGCATCTGTTACATTATCATTTTCAAGTACTTTAGCCTTCTTTACTGCCTGAATGTTTTCATTATCATTTATTTCTTCATCGATTTGAAGACGCTGTCTTTTAAAGTATCTCGGTATGCTCATTTTCACAGGGGTACATAAATTTGAAATGTATAGATATTTGATAGTGATATATAATAACTAGGGTGGCACGGTGGCGCAGCAGTAGAGCTACTGCCTTGCAGCGCCAGAGACCCAGGTTCGATCTAGACTATAGGTGTTGTCCGTATGGAGATTGTATGTTCTCCCCGTGACCAGCGTGGATTTTTGTTTCCTCCCACGCTCCAAACATGTACAGGTTTGTAGATTAATTGGCTTGGTTATAAATTAAAAAGTGTCCCTGGTGTTAATGTGCGGGGATTGCTGGTTGGTGCGGACTTGATGGGCCAAAGGGCCTATTTCTGTGCTATATCTCTAAACTAAACATTATCCCTTATCATGTATCCATACATGATAGATGATGTGGTAGTTGCGCCATCTAGTGTGGCTGCCTCGCCTACTGTCTGTCCTTTCATTCTTTGTGTTATTGTTTAGTCTGTTTTTAAGTTTGTTTTTGGAGTTCTTTTAGTCTTTTTTATGTGGGGGGAGGGGGGTGGTGAGGCTGGGGGGGGAGGTGGGACTGGGGGGAGGGGGGTGGTGGGGCTGGGGGGGGAGGTGGGACTGGGGGGAGGTGGACTGGGGGGGAGGGGGGTGGTGAGGCTGGGGGGGGAGGTGGGACTGGGGGGAGGTGGGTGGTGAGGCTGGGGGGGGAGGGGGGACTGGGGGGGAGGGTGAAACTGTTTTCTTGGTCACTTCTGGGTCGAGGATGCAACAATTCTCCGAGCCGCATCGTCGCCCCTTCCTCGCGGCCTTTCCTGCCGGAGACCGGCCAGAGCCTCAGCTTCAACAGCGGCGGCGCAGCACTGGATTCCATCGCGGAACGAGCGATGCCTTACCGGGGTCGCCGTGTGTTGGAGCTCCGGAGCGCTGGGACTGCCGACTTTGAAATCGTGGAGCTGTGGTCTGTGGAGCCAACAGCCACTGGCGGCGCTGACTTCCCAGCCGCGGGTGGCGCTGACACTGACTTTAACATCGCGGAGCCCTGGGATCTCTCGCTGAGGTCACCAGCGTTGAATCTCTGCCCAGCTCGGCCTGTGGACTTCGGAAGCCGCGGTCTCCGGTGTTCGAGGGCCTGAAACATCGGGCCCGTAGCAGCAACTGCGGAGGCCTCAATATGGGCGAACAGAGGAAGAGGACTGAACTTTGGTGCCTTCCACCACAGTGGGAAACATTGATTCCGCTGTGGGGGGATGTTTTTATGTTTTATGTTAAATTCTATAGTGTTATGTTTATCTTATTTGTGTGCTGTATGGTAACTCAAATTTCACTGCACCAATTGGTGTATGTGACAATAAATGTCCTCTGTACACTGTAAGCAGCTCGATGTAATCATGGATTGTCTTTCCGCTGACTGGATAGCACGCAACAAAAGCTTTTCACTGTACCTCAGTACAAGTGACAATAACCTAAATTGAAATGGACATGATAGTATCACGCGGGTGCCATAACTGATGGCAGGCCTGGATCGCCTGCTGCGGGCAAGGGAACTGCCTGTAAAGAGCCAGGGGGAGGGGGAAGGGGGCTGCACACAGTGGGATGGGTGGGTGTAGAAAGAGCTGGCTCCAGCTGTGAGTCAATGCCAGCTCCTGCTGTGCCGTGCGTCAGGTCTGGAGCTGCAACTGGACGCTGGAATCTCCTTCAATTCCCACATGTTGCAGAGGGTTCATACCCGAGGTCGGGGATCTCCTGTTGTAGCCTTGGACTCTGCGATAAGGTACCATCTTCAGTTTACAATACAGTACAGAAGATAGACACAAAATGCTGGAGTAACTCAGCGGGACAGGCAGCATCTCTGGAGAGAAGGAATGGGTGACGTTTCGGGTCGAGACCCTTCTTCACACCAAAATCCCTGAACGTTAACAAAAGATGGAGAATAACCAATTGATTGATACCAATCTGCTGCCACTTGTCACCGTGGAAAAGTGGCATCATCGAGCTCTTCTGGAGTCTCTGGGAGGTGAATAAGGCCCTGTTTTAATTTTTCCATGGATGTACGGAAACTTAATTATTTATTTTATTTAAAGCACTTTGGTTTCAACGCGAGTTGATTTAAACGTGCTATATAAATAAAATTGACTTACTTACTGTTACCTCTAGACACTGTCTCTGCTGCCCACTGAGTCCTAGCTCCCACCCTCTCCTCACCCGTGCCCACTCTGTCCCACCCTCTGCTCTCCGCTCCCCACCCCGTTACCTCTTAGCTCCTCCACACCGATCCCTGCCCTCTCCCAAGCCCTTCCTGGTCACTGCTTCTTCTTCTTCTTCTTTCGTGTGGCAACTTGTTCTATTTGATCTTCCGTTTGTGCATGTCGACTTAATGGCATTAGTCGAAACAGGGCGGACCACGTGAAGGTTGCAATCTTCCACCCCTGGTCACTGCTGCCACACTGGAAGCTCCTGTTTGATGTAAATGGAAGTCGCTGCTTGCTGCTCTCTCTTCCGGGTTCACCTCACTTGTTATTGCTGCCCTGTGCAGACAATCAGGGACATTGTTCTTACGGTTAATTTAAAAAAAGATTAGGTAGATGCACAGAGTCTTTTTACCCAGAGTAGGTGAATCGAGGACCAGAGGACACAGGTTCAAGGTGAAGGGGAAAATATTTAATAGGAATCTGAGGGGTAACTTTTTCACACAAAGGGTGGTGGGTGTATGGAACAAGCTGCCAGAGGAGGTAGTTGATGCAGGGATTATCCCAACGTTTAAGAAACAGTTAGACAGGTACATGGATAGGACAGGTTTGGAGGGATATGGACCAAACGCAGGCAAGTGGGACTAGTGTAGCTGGGACGTGTTGGCTGGTGTGGGCGAGTTGGGTCGAAGGGCCTGTTTCCACACTGTATCACTCTATGACTCTGTGACTCTATGACATTTGTAATGGATCAAAATTGTTAAGCGCTGTGAGCTCTTCATCTGATTTATGCACAATTACGCTGACAGGGGGCGACAGACACCAGTTTAATGCTGGACTATGTGTTAAATTTCTACCAAGGGCATTTGTAACATGTGAAAGCAACATAAACAACAAGTTGTGGATGAATGGACACTTCTATACCAGAAGGGGAGCAGTAATAGCGAGTTCTCACGGTGCGACCTGAAGCAAGATGTCACCCGAGTGAAGTGGTCGTGGTCCAGCACGAGTTCCGCACGATAAAGTGTTCCCACGATAAAGAGTTCCCACGGTACTCGGCAATTCTGTCATTTGTGCGACTGACTTGTCCGTCTCCCGATCTTTCCCGTTAATCGTGAATGAACATCGTGGACTGTAGTGTAGTTAATCACGTGGCACAAATGATGTCACTTTTTTTTCACACGCTATATAAATATCCTCCGTTCGTAGAATTGTCTCATTTGCAGACATGCCTATACAAAGTTGGTTCGAGTACAGGCTGGTTGTTATTTTCATTGACGTGCTGTATGCATTAGCGCAACATGTGCATCGAAAACGCTTGCGTGAAGGCAGAAGGGTGAGATTAATTAAAAAGATAATTAAGAGGAAGTCTCACTGGGTTAAGCCCATGTTTCAACGGAGACCTCAATTAGGACAATATGAGCAACTGCTTAATGTGCTGTGCGAAGAGGATAAAAGTGCATTCAAAAACTTTGTCAGAATTTCACCCGAGCTCTTTAATGAGTTAAAGAATAATTTGGGACCTCATGCATAATTTATTTTATGGCTCTAAAAGAGACATGATTCCCACTTCAAACGAAGAGGGTGTAAAAGCTGTCTGCCACTACTTTTACATTGCAGCTGCAGGGAACAGACAGACTTATAAGGTAAATTAAAGGTGACTGCAAAAACAGCACTTTTACATCTGTAGCATTGTATGTTTTAAAATCATGGATAACATTAAATTGTTCTCCTGTACATAAACTAATATATTGTTATAGTTACTCACATGAGCACCGGGGATACTCAGCAGCCTTCGTCTCCAGCAGGTTGCGCTTTCTCTCCCTATTTCTATAATCCTCTCTGGATTTGTCATAGAGAATCTCATTGAATTGGTACCACTCCACCAGTTCACCCTCTTGTTCCCTGTTGAAGTTATATGGCTTTACCTTCTGCCATCTAACCTTTATGTTCTCGTCTGCTGAGAATATTGTGGAGGCAACAGCTACTGGGGAGGCAATCTCAAATCCACCTTGATCACCCTCTCCCTGCTCCAAGGAGCCCACAGGCAGTGGTATCTCTGGCATCTCCTCTTGCCTCTCCACCTGTCTCTCTTGCTGAGTTTCCTCCTCATTTACCTGCATGGCTAAAAACTTTCCGACTTTCTTTGACCCCTTTCTTTGCGATTTTCTGAGAGGCATCTCTGCAAGTCTTACTGTGAAAAAGATTCTCAAACAATGACAATTAGGTGGGACGTCCTCGATGGACACATGGTCCATTGGCGATATTGAGACCACCTCTTTTACTCACCTTATGTCCCTTCTGTCCAGCTTCCGGGTTTACCGTTCGCAGGAGTTCCCACGGTATTCGCAAGTGTCATTACGGATATCGCACGGATATCGCACTGGCATCTGCGTCCATACAATGTTGCAACGCTGCTCAAGACACTCTTGGAGAAAGTCAAAAATGTTTGAATTTTCTCCCGACCTTACCAAGTCACACGACTACCTGCCGTTAGCGCCACGGAGGTCCTCGGTGGTCCACGAATGCCGTACTGCTATCGCAGAAGGTTCCCACGATGTTAAATCTTGTTAGGTCTTGCTTCAGGTCGCACAATGAGAAAGCCCTTTAAGAGAGAGTGAAGGCATGCACTCTTTGATGTTATACTACCAGTCACAATCAAAACAAACACCTTCCCCCTTGAACAAGTTAATCCACATAGTTGAGGTGCCAGGCATGAATGGCGGCAGCAGAGGCAGGGGGAGAGAACACCTCTGTGTGTCATCTCCCATAACGGAAAGCTGCTGCACTGTACTCAGATGGGAACAGACAAAGAGTCTGAAGAAGGGTCTCGACCCGGAACCTCACCTATCCCCTCTCTCCAGAGATGCTGCCTGTCCTGCTGAGTTACTCCAGCTTTTTGTGTCTGCAGACAAAGGCTAATGGTTTCACCTTCTGAATTTGTAGTAGGCAGGGCAGTACTCTGCATATCGCCAACTTGGATGTGTTGTACACACTAACGTGCTGTTAGTGCCCCCTTAAAACTGTCTAGTGAAGGTGATTTGACTATATTGTTGTCTAGTTTATTCCATTCCCTTAAGGTTCTTACAAAGAATTAGTTCTTATCAATATCGGTCCTGGCGAATGGGGTTTCTATTTGCATATTTCTTTCTTGTTCTCCTTTGTGTTGAGTATGTTATGTATCTATCTGCAGTAATGCCCACGATCCCCTTTTGAATCTTGTACAACATGGCTAGTCTGTTCCTTGCCCTTCTTGTTTCCAGCGTTTCCCACTCCAGGTCAGACAGCATCTGGGTGGCACTGCTACCTCCA
This sequence comes from Amblyraja radiata, assembly GCF_010909765.2. Classification (NCBI taxonomy): domain Eukaryota; kingdom Metazoa; phylum Chordata; class Chondrichthyes; order Rajiformes; family Rajidae; genus Amblyraja; species Amblyraja radiata. The sequence continues at coordinate 5,762,693 of NC_045970.1, forward strand.
TTGTAGTTCCCGATGCGAAAGTGTGCTGCTTTCCTCTGTACCCCTTCTAGTTTGTTGATATGACCAGTTTTGTATGGGCCCCAGGCGCATGAAGCGTAATCCAGTAAGGGTCTAACCAATGTTGTATATGCTGTGGTTTTCACTTCCTTTGCACAGAACCAGGGGTTTCCTCTCAGTTGGCTTTAGAGACCGTGTTCCACGTGTTCCCTTCACAAAAGCTTGTTATCAAGATGAACTCCAATGTATGGTTGTGAACTTGTATGATGAAGTATTTGTCCACAGAAGACGTAGTCTCGATTAGGTGCTTTCTTCTTGTTTGAAATTACCATAATTGAGCATTTGGTTGGGTTGAAGCTCATCTTCCATGTGTTTTGCCATAATTCCAAGGACTTAAGGTCTTCTTGTAAGGAGTTGATATCCTCTACATCAGTGACAAGTGTATGTACAAGACAATCATCTGCGAAGAGTCTTGTTTTACAATTGATGTGTTCAGGTAGATCATTAATGTACGTCAGGAACAACAGTGGTCTGAGGACCGTGACTTGTGGTACTCCTGATGGTATCAAAGGTATCAAAGATATTTTATTAGTCACATTCACATACACCCAGGTGTAGTGAAGTGAAATGCTTTTTGCCATTTTGCAGCACACAAAAAAAGAATACAGACATAACACCAATGAGAGTCTTAAACACACAGAACATCCCCCCACAATGGCTCCCACCATGAGGGAAGGCACAAAGTCCAGTCCCCAACCCCAGTTCACCCATAGTCGGGCCCATTGAGGCCTCCACAGTTGCCTCTACGGAGGCCCGATGTTCCTGGCCGTTCTCGCCGGGTGATGTTGCTCCGGCGTCGGGAGAGTCTTGTTGTGAAGGGAACACGTGCTTGTTCTTCTAAAGAAATGTTTCCTTCACAGGCCACCCTCTGCGTCCGGTTTGTGAGGCAGTCCCTAATCCAGTTATGTAGACTATTTCTGATGCCATAGTAATCCAGTTTTCCTAGGAGCCTTTCATGAGGAACTTTATCGAACGTTTTCGAAAAGTCCAGGATTGCCATATGTATAATTTCCCCTTATCTAATGCCCTTATATCAATCTTATAAGTCATCGAACGTGAACGTGAGCCATTGAACGTTTTGTTCTGTAGCCATGTTGCGAGTTTACCAGTATCCCATTCTTTCCAAAATGGTCCATGTTGTGAGAGTGTATGATGTGTTCCAAGATCTTACATGTAACACTGGTCAGTGAAACTGGTCTGTAATTCTCAGGCGCAGCCTTATTGCCTTTCGTAAATATTGCACAGATGCTTGCTTCCTTCCACTGTCGTGGTAGTGATCCACAATCAATTGAGGACTGGAATAAATCTGTGAGTATGGGTGACTAACTTGGGCGACCTAATCTGCGAGTTCAGGCAAGTTTGCCCTCGACTCATACTCGCAGCATGGTCGACACGAGGTCGTAGGAGGTCTTCGTAACTCTCCTTCATGCTCGAGAGTGGTCCCCGCGTACTCGAGGCCTCAGCTAGGTCGCGGTGTTTTTTTCAATATGTTAAAAAATGCCCGCGAGTAAAAAAAGGTCGCCATGGAAAAAATTGATACTTTGTTTACTCGTAGGTTTAGGCATAGCAGGTCGTAGTTAGTCGTAGGTAATCGAGGGTAGTCGAAGGTAGTCGTAGATAGTCTTCATCATAGTCAAAGGGAGGTCGAAGGAGGTCGAAGGAGATCGAAGGAGGTAGTCTTCACTCTCCACTATGCGGTGTCCAATTTTCCCAAAGTTAGTCGTAGCTAGTCGAAGCTGGTCTTCAACATAGTTGAAGGAGGTCGAAGGAGATCGAAGGAGGTAGTCTTCACTCTCCACAATGCGGTGACCAATTTTCCCGAAGTTAGTCGTAGCTAGTCGAAGCTGGTCATCAACATCGTTGAACGAGGTCGAAGGAGGTCTTCTGCATAGTCGAAGGAGGTCTTCAACATGTCATTTTTTCAAACTCTTCTAAACTCGCCAATTAGGTCGCCCAAGTGGGACAGCCCCCTCTGTACTCCTGCCTCCTGGATCACTAGTTCAGGGATATCCTGTATGTTACTGGTTCCCATCGATGGAATGTATGACTTGTTTTCCCTCGTAAATACCCTGGTGAATTGAGCATTAAGTGCTTCGTCCTTCCCTTTCCCGTCACTTACAACTGCGTTGTTCAACATGACGTCTTCAACTCCCTTCTCTCCATTACCCAAACGTTTCATATAAGACCAAAATTGCTTGACGTTATCTTTCATTGCTGTGGTAAGGTTGTTTGACATAAAGTCTTGTTCGGCTTTGTTCAGAGTTTTCCTTAATTCCTTCTGGCAATTTACAAAGGAATCGCAATCTACTTTGTCTTGTGGCTTCTTTGCTTTATTGTATGCCCTCTGTTTCTTTCATCTGATGCAATGCCTGGTGCTCTAACAAGCCAGCAGTTTAATTTAGTTTAGTTTAGAGATACAGCGCGGAAACAGGCCCTTCGGCCCACTGATTCTGCACCGACCAGCATTCACCGCAAATTAACACTACCCTACACACACTAGGGACAATTTACATTCATACCAAGCCAATTAACCAACAAACCTGTACGTGTTTGGAGTGTGGGAGGAAACCAAAGATATCGGAGAAAACCTACTCGGTCACAGGGAGAACGTACAAACTCCGTACAGACCGTACCTGTAGTCGGGATCGAACCCAGGTCTTATGGAAGTTATAGAAGACTTAATTAAAACATTTATCATAGCCAGCAGATGTCAGCTATTTTACGTAATCAGACATCAGCTTATTGTACTCAGACTCACGTGATTATTAGCCATTTAGCAGCACTTAATTAAATCATTTATCTGGTAATCAAGGCACTAAACAAGCTACTTATTTTAACTTTTGCACCTTAGTATTCTTAATAAATATATTTATATCCTTGTATTAAACATAAAATGGTGTGTGTAACAGTATAAATGGCTTTAGCTAAAAACATAGCTGGGAGATTAGGTAATAGTTTGGAATTTCAGGGCGGCCGAAAGAGGGGGAGATATGAGGGGAAATGTAAAGACTGAACCAAGGTCGGAAGTTAATGGTGGCGAGACAGAGAATACTAGAATCAGCCAGATTGATGCAAAAGGAGTGCAGCATGAAAGATAATGTAGCAGAGATAGGGCTGAAAAACTGTAATAAAGAGCTGCCTGTTTCTGTGGATCAGAGAGCAATTAGAGTACGGACAGGTGGTGTCATCTCTGAATGTTTCAGCTGATATTTGCAAATAAAGGCTTTCGTCTTATTGAAGAATTCTCCGTGTCTGTGTTATCTTATCCAACTTTGAGACCCTAAACCATGACAGTCTCTGGTACTGTGAGCACTGTAAAGGGCCTGTCCCACTTGGTGATTTTTTCGGCAACTGCCGGCATAATTGACTGATGTATCAGCTCACCAAAATATTTGCGGCGTGACGTGGCGTGATGCAGCGTGATGCAGCGTGATGCAGTGTGATGCAGCGTGGCGTGATGCAGCATGATGCAGCGTGAGCAGCGTGACGCAGCGTGGCGTGATGCAGTGTGATGCAGCGTGATGCAGCGTGATGCAGCGTGACGCAGCGTGGCGTGATGCAGTGATGCAGCGTGGCGTGATGCAGCGTGATGCAGCGTGATGCAGCGTGGCGTGATGCAGCATGATGCAGTGTGATGCAGCGTGATGCAGCGTGATGCAGCGTGGCGTGATGCAGTGTGATGTAGCATGATGCGGCGTGATGCGGCGTGATGCAGCATGATGCAGTGTGATGTAGCATGATGCGGCGTGATGCGGCGTGATGCAGCATGATGCAGTGTGATGTAGCATGATGCGGCGTGATGCGGCGTGATGCAGCATGATGCAGTGTGATGTAGCATGATGCGGCGTGATGCGGCATGATGCAGCGTGGCGTGATGCAGTGTGATGCAGCATGATGCGGCGTGATGCGGCGTGATGCAGCATGATGCAGTGTGATGTAGCATGATGCGGCGTGATGCAGCGTGATGCAGCGTGGCGTGATGCAGTGTGATGCAGCATGATGCGGCGTGATGCGGCGTGATGCGGCGTGATGCGGCGTGATGCAGCATGATGCAGTGTGATGTAGCATGATGCGGCGTGATGCGGCGTGATGCAGCATGATGCAGTGTGATGCAGTGTGATGCAGCGTGATGCGGCGTGATGCAGTGTGATGCAACGTGACGCGGCATGATGACGTTTGACTCGCAGTGTTTTTTCAAGTGTCGCAACATTTGTATTGTCACCGCTGGATTTTGAAATGTTCAAAATCTTTTGGTGACACTGATATGACGCCGGCAGTCGCCGAAAAAATCGCCAAGTGGTACAGGCCCTTGAGGCAGAAACTCTACCGCTGCGCTTCTAGTGTGAGTGTCCAAGCTGGAATTTGCCTTGTGAGTCGCCTCCTCCCTTCACCCTCCTCTGCTTGGCTTTGTCCACACTTACTCCCCATATTGCTGGGCCACATATCTGGGAGCTGATGTATATACAGCAGATCAAATCATATGTCCAGACACACACCATCCGAGTACGGTTGGTATCTTTCTCCAGGGAAATCCATTCAGTAGGATCATCGCTTGAGTGCCCTGATGACTACAAGCATAACCTTGGCATCATTATCTGCATATTCTTTCAAGAACCAAATGATTAATGAGTAGTTCTTGTCATCCGGTTGCCACTGTTTCAGTGGTCAAGGGGATTCAAGTATAGAATGGAATACTGTATTGTCCTGTGTGACTGAGCACAGTGAGATTCTTTGCTGCGTACACAATGTATACAAATGGCGGCAACCTACGGTGCTGACAAAGTTACAAAGCACGCCGGCTCCCCCTTTGTTCTCCCCCCGTCCGCCACAGTGGTTCCCACACACCGGGTCCCCATTGTCCTTTGTTACCCCCCCCCCCATTGTACATTGTTCTCCCCCCACCCTCCCCCACAGTGGTCCCCCCATGCCAGGCCCTCTATTGTTCTTCCCTCCCGCCCCTACAATGGTTCCCCCACACCGGGTCCTCATTGTTCTTCCCACCCCACCCCCCCCCAGTCCACAGCCATGGCCCGTCGCGAAGCCTTCTGGCCACGCAGCCCATCGGGAAACCACCGTTGATGTTAATCCACTCGTAGAGGCTGATGGGATGAAGACTGCAATAAGAGGAGCGGGCAAAATGTGTAGGAAGGAGCTGCAGATGCTGGTTTCAATCAAAGGTAGACACAAAAAGCTGGAGTAACTCAGGGCGACGTTTTGGGTCGAGACCTTCTTCAGTCTTCAGTCTGAAGAAGGGTCTCGACCCGAAACGTCACCCATTCCTTCTCTCCAGAGATGCTGCCTGTCCCGCTGAGTTACTCCAGCTTTTTGTGTCTGTGAAGTGTGTCTTCAGTTCACCTTGAGAGCACCTGCTGCCTCCTTTAGGTTACAAGTGAAATCACATCGTTAGTTTGTTTAGTTTATTGTCACATGTACCGAAAAACAGTGAAAAGCTTTTGTTGCGTGCTAACCAGTCAGCAGAAAGACAAGGCATGATTACAATCGAGCCATTTGCAGTGTATTGATAAGGGAATAACGTTTAGTGCAAGGTAAAGTCAGCAAAGTCCGGTCAAGGATAGTCCAAGGGTCACCAAAGAGCTAGATAGTAGTTCAGCACTGCTCTCTGGTTGTGGTAGGATGATTCAGTTGCCTGATAACAGCTGGGAAGACACTGTCTCTGAATCTGGAGGTGTGTGTTTTCACACTTCTATACCTTTTGCCTGATGGGGGAGGGGAGAAGAGGGAGTGGCCAGAGTGCGACATATCCTTGATTATGCTGCTGGCCTTGCCGGGGCAGCGTGAGGTATAAATGGAGTCACAGTCATAGAGTGACACAGTGTGGAAACAGGCCCTTCAGCTCACCTTGCCCACACCGGCTACACTAGTCCCTCCTGCCTGCGTTTGGTCCATATCCCTCACTAGAAGGGAGGTTGGTTTGTGTACTGGTCTGGGCTACATCCTCAATTTGCTGCAATTTCTTGCGGTCTTGGATGGAGCTGTTCCCAAACCAATCTGTGATGCATCCTGATAAAATGCTTTCTATGGTGTATCTGTGGAAGTTTAGAGTTTAGAGATGCAGCGTGGAAACAGGCCCTTCGACCCAACGAGTCCGTGCTGACCAACGATTCCCGCATATAAACACTGCCCTACACACACTAGGGAAAATGTTGACATTTATTATGTCTTTGGAGTGTGGGAGGAAACCGAAGATCTTTACAAAAACCCACATGAGGAGACGTGCAAGCTCCGTACAGACAGCACCCGTAGTGGGGATCGAACCCGGGTTTCTGGTGCTGCAAGCTCTGTAAGGCAGCAACTCTACCGCTGCGCCACTGTGCTTGTTGGTGAGAGTTGTAGGGGACTTGCTAAACTTCCTAAACCTTCTAAGAAAGTAAACACGTTGGTGTGTTTTCCTGGTATGGATGGTCCAGGAGAAGTTGGTGGTGATATTTACTCGTAGGACTCCAAAGAGATACCTCCAACTTCATTATTTTAAAGGAGTGATAGCTGACACACTGTAACCTTTACTAGGAGTTTAATATAGCACGTGGCACACACGTCCCAGCACTGACTGCATCCAGCCTTCAGGCATACTGGGACCTAGTGGGAGGAACAAAGGGAGGATACTACAGTTATACTAATATGATGGGGCGTGGTTAGTGGTGATGAGGTAGCTACATTATAGGTTGCATGCATAAACCATCTACATCCTTCCCCTTACAAATTAAACAAGTTACAGCAATGGCAGGTTTATTATACAGAACCTGCAAAGCTAAGCAAACTCTCCGTATCGAGCCGGAGGTTTTACAATCCGACCCGAGCGAGTGCGCACAGCACCTTCACCCTCCCCACCCGAAAGAATAGGAGGAGGGACAGGAACAGAAACAGGAGGGGGAGAGAAGGTGGGTGGAGACCCAAGCTTGGAAGGGGAACCGAGAGGCACAGGTGAGCCAGGTGAAACAGAAGGGGTAGAATGAGCAGAAGTCGGAGAGAGAGAAGACCTGACAGGGGACAGCAGGGCTGGAGGAGCGAACCCAGGAAGAGCAGGGGGAGGTGCCCGAGGCAAACGGACCGACCGGGGCATGCAGGGAGCAGAGGGTAAGTTAGTTGAGGAAGGCTCGACACGCGATGGAGGGGTATACGGGATCGCAGGAGGTGGTTTGGGCTCGTTGACCACCAACAGGTGCTGGCGGCTGCGTCGGTATACAGTCTCCTCGAAATCCACCAGGTAAGACCGTGGCGCGCTGTCGAACCCGATCACGGTGGCAAGTCGGGAATAACCGGTGGGCGTCTGCAAACGGACGACCTGTCCAGGCAGCAGTGGGGATAGGGGGCGGCAGGATTTGTCGTGCGAGCGACGCTGGATTTCGTGCTTCTGAGCAATTTGTTGCTGGACATCTGCGGGCTGCAGGACTTTGGGCATCAGGGACTGCTGGGCGATTGGCATCGGAGGGCGAATAACTCGGGACATGAGGTGTTGGGCAGGGGATCGCATTGTACTGTCTCTGGAAATATTCCGAAGGTTCAGGAGACCCTGATAGAAATCCCCGTTGGAGAGACGGGATTGTTCAAGCAAGTGCTTAGCGCTGCGGACCACCCGTTCAGCCAGTCCATTGCTCTGCGGGTACTCCGGGCTGCTGGTGAAATGATTGAAGTTCCACTTTGCAGCAAAAGCTTGAAATTCGGCACAAGTGAACTGGCGGCCGTTGTCTGTCTGCAACCGAACAGGGGAACCAAACGTGGCAAAATGACGGCGTAGCTTACTGATCACCATCTCGGAGGTGATGGCAGGGAGAAGGTCCACCTCGAACCAATTTGAGTAAGAGTCTACCAGCACAAGGTACTGCTTCCCACGCCAGTCGAAAATATCGGCAGCCAGTGAAGACCAGGGCATGTCAGGGGCAGGCTGTTGTAAAAGCGGCTGTCTCTGCTGATGCGGGGCAAGAGAGTTGCAGTCCGGACAGGAATCCACCCTGGCCTTGATGTACTTTGCCATGCCCGGCCAGTAGTACTGTTCCTGGGCATGCGATACAGTGGCATCTGCCCCGGGATGCCCCATGTGGGCGGCGTCGAAGTACAAACCATGCAGCGAGGCAGGGACGACCACTTTGTGTCCCTTGATAATAATACCGTCCCGGAGAACCAACTCATCGCGGACCAAAAAATAGGGGTGGACGTTAGCAGGCAATGAAGTCCGTTTGGTAGGCCACCCGCGCTTGATGACAGCGGCAAGCTGTTGCAGGTCGGGGTCGTTAGCGGTCTGCTCAACCAGGCACTGTAGTTGCTTGGACGGGACGAAGTTAACATTCAGTACCTGTAAGTCCGCCTGCTCAAAGGGGTGCTGGACGCAGGAGGTCCGGGGGGCCCGGGACAGCGCATCAGCCACATGCATCTCGGTGCCCCTCTTATACACGATTTTAAAGTCAAACCGCTGTAGCTGCAGCATCATCCGCTGTAGCCTGGCAGGGGCGCAGTGTATAGGTTTGTTCAGTATCGTCACCAGGGGCTGGTGATCCGTCTCAACGGTGAACCTGGTGCCAAATAGGAAGTCCTTAAACTTTGAACATGCAAACACCACCGCCAGCAGCTCCTTCTCTATCTGCGCATAGCGCTGCTCTGTGTCCGTCATGGTCCTGGAGGCATAAGAGATAGGCTGCAGCGAATCACCATCATGGGGCTGCAGGCAAGCAGCACCCAGTCCAAAACGAGAAGCGTTGCAAGTGACCACGACCGGACGCAGTAGATCAAAGAACTTCAGAGTAGGTGTGCTGATCAGCTTCGTCTTTAGCAGGTCAAACGCCTGCTGGTGGTGTGGAAACCATGACCAAGCAATGTCCTTTTTAGTGAGATGTCTCAGGGGTGCACTCAACTCGCTGAGGTCGGGGATAAACTTGCCCAGGTAGTTGACCATACCCAGGAAGCGCTGTAGACTGATAACATCTGTCGGGGCAGGCAGCTCTGAGATGGCGCTGGTCTTTTGCGGGTCAGGCTTTAACCCGTGGGCCGTGAAAATGTGGCCAACATATGTGACCTCAGGCACCCGGAACCTGCATTTTGACTGGTTCAGCTTTAAATTGATCTGCTGTGCACGGTCCAGAATCCGTCGGAGGTGGCGGTCATGTTCGGCCACATCCCTTCCATAGACCAGAATGTCGTCCACAATAATCGCACAGGGCAGACCTGCAAACAATTGTTCCATAGAACGCTGGAATACCTCGCTGGCGGAGTTGATGCCGAATGGCATCCGCAAAAACTTAAACCTGCCGAAGGGCATACCGAATGTGGTTAAGTCCGTGGAACGTTTGTCCAGGGGTATTTGCCAAAACGAACTTCTGGCATCAAGGACGGAGAACACTGTGGCTTGTCCAACCTGGGCGGCAACATCTTCAACAGTCCTCATAGGGTAGTGGGGCCGTTTAATCGCCAGATTCAAGTCCTTAGGGTTGATGCATACCCGTATTTCATTTTTTCCTTTCTTCATTGTGGCGACCATGGTGGAGACCCATTCGGTTGGATCGCTGACAGCCTCCAGCACTCCCATGTTGACCATGTCTTTCAGCATACTCTCCACCTTGCCCTTCATGGCGAACGACACTCTATGGGGTGGACGGATCACAGGCACCACAGATGGGTCAGTTGCGATTTTATACACCAGCGGCAGCTTCCCCAACTTGTCGTCAAACAGGTCTGGGTACTCGGATAGTGGATCCATCACTGCTTGCACCTCGTGGACCGTACGGTCAAAGGACACCAGACCAAGATCCTGGCAGGCCTGGTTGCTCAGTAAAGTTACACAGTCGCAATCCAGAATAAAGAACGACAGGTCACGGGAAGATTTCTGTAGCACGCAATGGAAGGTCGCCCTCCCCACAGGTGTTAGCTCCTCTCCCCCATAGGCACGCAAAACAGAGCGATCTGCAGTCAACAGCTCATTATTCCTTATCTTGTGGAACAGTGATGTTGACATTACGTTCACTTTTGCCCCCGTATCCAGCTTCGCAGAGAAGGACTTATTGTTCACATTAATGAGCACAGATGGATCGGGGAGGCGAGATCGGCTGTGGAGGAGAGTGTAAACATTTGCATCTCCTATGGAATAGCTGAGCTCAGAGCTGGGGGCAGTGTCGACAGAGGACTGAGAATCCATCTCACTATCAACTTGCTGAAGGTTGTTTAGGAATTGTCTAGGAGCTGAGGGCACTTTCCCACGGGACCGGCAGGCAGCTGCAAAATGGTTCATTTTCCTGCAGAAATTGCAAGTCTTTCCGAGGGCTGGGCACTGTGATTCCGTAGGATGCACATAATTACAGTTTGGACACTTCTGAGATCGCGGGACCCGAGATGTACGAACGGGCCGCGGTGGAGGGCGAAAGTTGTCCTGCATGCGTCGTTGTCCAGCAACACCAGTCAGATTTATGGCTCGGCTGTCAGATCCCCTCTGTCCATGAGGAGGGGTGACCACTTCGGCAATGCGACACGCATGCATTGCTTGAGTCAGGGTTAGGTCAAGCCGTTGCAGCAGGTCGGCACGTAGTTTCTGGTCAAGCATGCCAGTGACGAGAATGTCCCTGGTGAGCTGGTCGCGCATGGTTTCAAAACGGCACCGCTGAGCAAGGTAGCGCAGGTCAGCGAAGAAACACTCGACCGGTTCGTCCGGCTGTTGCTTCCGTGAGAAAAACCTGGCCCGCTCCAGTATGCGGTTGGAGGGCAGGTCGCAAATCTCCGCAAACTTGCGCAAAAGACATACCGGATCATCGGCAGATTCAGCTGGCTCGACCGGCTGGCCGTTGTCATCCAGGACTGCTGGTTCGTAGACAAAAGCCTGAGCTCTCTTCATTGCGTCGGGACCGGCCAGGTTGAGCAGGAGTGAGGCTTTGACTGCGGCTGGGTCATTCCGGTGCGCAATATTGACAAAGTGAGTGTAGTCCATCACAAAAGTCGACCATCGCTCCGCAATGTCAGCGTCAAAGACAAGGGGAGATGGCTTTCGGCATGAGGATGCCATATCAAAGGAAACCCAACACTGGGCACTAACGGGGACAAATAAAAGAAAACCGGTAAACGGGAGACGCGAGTTTAACTTTCTGACACCATGTAAAGAAGTGATAGCTGACACATTGTAACCTTTACTAGGAGTTTATTATAGCACATGGCACACACGTCCCAGCACTGACTGCATCCAGCCTTCAGGCGTACTGGGACCTAGTGGGAGGAACAAAGGGAGGATACTACAGTTATACTAATATGATGGGGCGTGGTTAGTGGTGATGAGGTAGCTACATTATAGGTTGCATGCATAAACCATCTACAATTATGGAATGCGAATGTGATAGATGTGGTGATGTTGGAAGCAACTGAGACAGCAAACATTGCAAGGCTGAGCCGGTGGATTATGTGCTGTTGGTGTTGAGGATGAACGTCTGAACTCCAGGCACCTGATGCTTTATATCCCAGAGGCGGCAGGTCAGCATGGACAAGCTGGGCCGAAGGGCTTGATTCTGTGTATTACAACTCTATGACTTAACTACGTCCCTTTGGTGAAATGGAAACTTGCTGAGAACACATCTCGCCACCCCCCCCAAGCAGGTTTTCCTCAACTTTCAATGTCAAGAGAGAAGGTCAGTAAAAAGGCCATCGTCAGCTTCATTGACATTTGCTGCAATGGATTCAGATGAGAACCTTGATGAGATATTCTAAAGGTGATGGCTCTGCATAATGACATTGAACTGATTAGATTATTAATCAGAAGTGTGAACAGCGGAAAGTCAGCCAAGCACAGAATACATTGACACAGTGCCAGATCTGAAGGCAAGTATCACTTATGGTTATATGAGAACAAGTGGGGCGTGACTTAACCAAATATAAAGGAAACACCAGATGCGGGCTCAGGTTATATTGTTAGCTGAAAGATGTATTTCTCCACAATGCACCTATTCACCTTTTAGCTGTAGGAGGAAGGTCAATTGAGTAATTTGGTCAGGCACCTGTTCAGGAGGTGTTGATTTTCCGCCTGCAATATCAGTTCATTGTTCGGTTCTCAAGCCAGAAGCAAATACATACAAAACAAGAAGTGATATTCAGATTGGGCCCTCAGTTGTACAGTTGCAACATATGATGTAGGTTTCCATGAAGTGAAGAGTGTAACATTGGAGCACAGTGCGCCTTGAAGATTACTAGCCTAAATCAGTGTCATTTTGCAGTGAGCTCTGTCTCTTCCCAATACATAAAATGTGGTCTGCTATCATCATTCTGTACTTCCTTGTGCAGTCAGCTGTGACTCACAGAATCGCAAACGCAAGTTTAATTTGGAAAGTTTCTAACCAGTCTGAAAGTAACATTTTGAGATGTATTTACCTGATGTTGATGTGAGAAATCTCAGAGGTTAAATGGGTCATTCTATAAACAGTTCATCCTCTTAACTGATTGGAATTTCCGGTCAGAAGTGGAAATGTTACTCAGATTGTAACTGGTAATTGAAAAGCCATCTGAAACACAGAATAGTTACAACATGGAAGAAGGCGGCACAGTTGCAGGGCCGGAGACCCGGGTTCGATGCTAACTACAGGTGCTGCCTGTATGGAGTTTGTACGTTCTCCCCGTGACCGCGTGGGTTTTCTCCGGAATCTTCGGTTTTCTCCCACACTCCAAAGACGTACAGGTTTGTAGGTTGATTGGCTTGGTATAAGTGTAAATTGTCCCTAGTGTGTGTAGGATAGTGTTACTGTGCGGGGATTGCTGGTTGGTGTGGACTCGGTGGGCCGAAGGGCCTGTTCCCGCGCTGTATCTCTAAACTAAACTAAAATTAAACTTAGGTCATTGATTCACACATAAATACACAAGAGTTATCCGTTAGTCTCATTTCTCACCTCCCCCCCATAGTCCTGCAACTTTAAACCTGTCTGATATTGATCCAGCTCTCTATAGAACACTACAATCAAATCACTACCCCAGGCAGTGCAAACAGACTCCAGCCAGTTACTGTGCAAAGTAATCATTCCTTCTGTAATGGTTGTTTCTTTTGACATTTAGAACCTTTATTCCATGTTCCCTATTCTTCACCTTTTAGCCCACAGCTTTTTTTTCTGTCTAGACTGCCCATCACGATATTCAATCAAAATGTGCATGGAAGAACTGCAGATGCTGTTTACACTGAAGATAAATGCAAAATGCTGGAGTAACTCAGCCGGACAGGCAGCATCTCTGGAGAGGAATGGGTGGCGTGAGTGAGGCCAAACACAAATTAGGTGAACAACACCTCATAGCATCTCAAGGGGACAGCTTACAACCCAGCCGTATGAATATTTATTTCTCTAACTTCAAGTAACCCTTGCTTTCCCTCTCTCTCTCTCTGTCCCTCCCCCCATCGTAGTTCTCTGATTACTTTCACAGACCTCCTGATTAATTTTACTGATTGTGTGCCTCGTTGTCACCTTCCCCTCAGCCAACAATGAACCATTCTACATTTCCTTGATCATCATCTGCTTTGATCTATTGCTTTCACACCTTACCCTTCTATATCCCCAGTTCCGCTCTCCCCTGACTCTCAGTCTGAAGAAGGGACTCGACCCGAAACGTCACCCGTTCCTTCTCTCCAGAGATGCTGCCTGCCCCGCTGAGTTACTCCAGCATTTGGTGTCTGTCTATGATACCCAGTTCTCCTCACAAACATTTATTTGCCATGGAGACCACAGAGCTAAAGCCACAACCCTGGATTCATCTGATACATTTCTTCTGCAATCTATCCAAAGCCTTTATACGTTCTCCTGAAATATCCAGAAATGAATGCAGCATTTCAGTTGTGGTTAAACAAATGTTCTATACAGATTGCTCATGTACACTGTAAAAAAAACACAGACCCTACATGCTTTATTAACCACTTTCACAACTTCCTGCCATGTTCAACAATCTGTACACTTAATCCCAGTACATCTTGGTTCTGTAATCCCTTTTCAGAACTGTACCTTCAAGTTTATGTTGCACCTTCTGAATTTTTTTATCAAAGCATAACACTTCACAACTGTTTGGAATGAAGTTTCATCTGCCACTTCTCTGCCCATTCCACCAGTCTGACTATCTCCTTGAAGTCTTTTATTACTATCTTTCATACATTGTAATGCACCTCCAGGTTCTGTGCCATCTGCAAATCTTGACATTGTGTCCAGCTCATCCGGATCTAAATCATTCCACCATGTCTGAAAAATAAACCTTTATTGTGTTTCCTCTTCCTTGGTCAATTCTCTGTCTGTGATGCTCATAAGATCATAAGTGATAGGAGTAGAATTAGGCCATTTGGCCCATCAAGTCTACTCTGCCATTCAATCATGGCTGATCTATCTCTCCCTCCTAACCCCATTCTCCTGCCTTCTCCCCATAACCTCTGACACACGTACTAATCATGAATCTATCTATCTCTGCCTTGAATATATCCACTAACTTTGCCTCCACATCTGTCTTTGGCAAATAATTCCACAAATTCACAATTCTCTGACTAAAGAAATTCCATCTCATCTCCTCCCTAAAAGAACGTCCTTTAATTCTGAGGCTATGACCTCTAGTTCTAGACTCTCCCACTAGTGGAAACATCCTCTCCACATCCACTCTATCCAAGCCTTTCACTATTCTGTATGTTTCAATGAGGTCCCCATCATTCTTCTAAACTCCAGCGAGTAGAGGCCCAGTGCAGACAAACGCTCATCATATGTTAACCCACTCATTCCTGGGATCATTCTTGTAAAGCTCCTCTGGACCCTCTCCAGAGCCTTCCTCAGATTTTGTGCCCTCAATATTCCAAACACAGTCTGACCATGCAGCATGAGCATCCCTATTTTTGTATGCAAGCCCTCTCGAAATAAATACTAGCATTGCGTTTGCTTTCTTTACTACTAATTCGACTTGCAGATTAACATTTTGGGAATCCTGCACCAGCACTCACGTCCCTTTGCAGCTCCGATATCTGGATTCTCTCCTCATTTAGAAAATAGTCTACGCCTTTATTCCTACTACCAAAATGCATGTCTCCACACTTTGCTACACTATATTCCATCTGCCACTTCTCTGCCCAAACTCTCAACCTGTTCAGGTCCTTCAGCAGAGTCCCTGCTTTCTCTACACTACCTGCCCTTCCACCTATTTTTGTATCATCCGCAAACTTGGCCACAGAGCCTTCAATCCCCTCGTCCAAATCATTAATATACAACGTGATGAGTAGCGGCCCCAGCACCGAGCCCTGCGTAACTCCGCTAGTCACTGGCAGCCAACCAGAAAAAGCCCCCTTTATTGCCACTCTTTGCCTTCTGCCATCCAGCCAACCTGCTATCCATGCTAGTATCTGTCCTTTGATACCGTGGGCTCTCATCTTCTTTAGCAGTCTCCCATGTGGCACCTTATCAAAGGCCTTCTGAAAATAATTTTGGACTCATAATTTTTTTTAGTTTAGTTTAGAGATACAGCGTGGAAACAGGCCCTTCGGCCTACCGAGTCCACACCAACCAGCGATCCCCGCACACACTAGGGACAATTTCCATTTATACCAAGCCAATTAGCCTACGTCTTTGGAGTGTGGGAGGAAACCGAAGATCTCCGAGAAAACCCAGGTGGTCACGGGGAGAACGTACAAACTCCGTACAGACAGCACCTGTGGTTGGGATTGAACCCGGTTCTCTGGCGCTGTAAGCGCTGTAAGGCAGCAGCTTGAACCAGTCTCGCTACTTTTCTTGCTACTTTTTGCCCCTGTGTGTTCTTGCCCTGTCTCTCAAATTTTCTTTCTCACTTTGACACTGAACTAACTGTGGTCTGCCATCTATAGAAACAAAAAGCTGTAGTATCTCAACGGGACAGGCAGCATCTCATGAGAAAAGGAATAGGTAACGTTTTGGGTCGAGGCCCTTCGTTTGTTTCCCTGTTGGGTCTCACTCTATCATTTTGGGTCGTCATACAGTCCTGGCTTTAACTTCCTGATCCTTGTCCCTCTTGGGAATATACAGAGAAATCTCCACTTCAAAGTCCTGCAATGTTCAGGTGCCGAATAGGGCAAGGGCATTTCTGTGGAGTGTGTGTAGTTTTTACAGAAGGAACAAAGCTGATGAACGAATTGGCCTTCATTTTGTTCACAAAAACTGTGGTACTTCCAGTCTACAATGGAAAATCAAACCAGTGTTCATGTTCAATTATCAAAAAGTGGATGAGTAGGGATGTGTAGGAAGGAACTGCAGATCCAGGTTTACACTGAAGATTGACACAAAATACTGGAGTAACTCAGCAGGTGAGGAAGCATCTATGGAGAGAAGGAATGGGTGACGTTTCAGGTCGAGACCCTTCTTCAGACTCAATGGGCGGCGTTTTGCGTCAAAACCCTTCTTCAGACTCATTTCAGACTCAAGTCAGGCTCATCATGGTGTTACAATTAACACCCATTTTCGAGGTTCACGTACAGAATGTTAGCTTGTCCACAACATCTGCATTGAAGTGGTTCCTAGCATGACATTGGAAAAATGAGGAGAAACTAAATCATTTTCTTCCATTTGCAATCTTTATGGAGCCCTCAAGCTAGATGTTGAACTTGCTAACTGACAACATGCCTGGACTGGTGGATTAAAGTTTGAAATATCTGAGGTGAGTGCTTCTCAGAGGAAGTGTAAAATTGGTATTGGTAGTGAGTTCATTATTGTCATTTGTATCGGCATACATTTAAAAACTCTGATTGTGTCAAATCTAACTCCATATGATTACAAGTAGTGCTGAGAGTAAAGTAGCAGAGGTCAGAATGGAATGTTACAGCATTATAGTTATAGCTACAGCGCAGATACAGGCCCTTCTGTTCACCGAGTCCACGCCGACTAGCGATCCCCGTACACAAGAACGACCCTACACACTAGGGACAATTTACAATTTTTACGAAAGCCAATTAACCTACAAACATGCACGTCTTTGGAATGTAGGAGGAAACCAGAGCTACCGGAGAAAACCCACACTTTCACGGGGAGAATGTACAGCCTCTGTACAGACAGCGCCCATTGTCAGGATCGAACCCGGGTCTCTGGCGCTGTAAGACAGCAACTCTACCGCTGCACCATCATGGTGTTACAGAGGCTGAACAGTCTTCATGCTGTTACAGGTCCATAATGAGATAGGTCAGAAGATCAGTATTGTACCCTAGCTCTTGGGAAGACAGTTCAGTTGTCTGATAACAGGCGGAAAAAGCTGTTTCCCACAAATATTTTGCACTGAAATAGCTAAAATAAAATATTTACAGCTATTACATTCTCAACACTGTACATTTAAATTGGACAAGATAGAAGTAATGTGTGCTGCATGATGCCAGCTGATGAAATTATAATTAGTTTTGACAATTTAAAAGCTATTCTGAAATGACAATATATATGGTCATTTGATTCAAAGTCACAATACAGGACATCCATTAATTTAATATCTTTATCAAATCATTTACTAGCTCAATTGAACTCAAATTGAATGGTTTTAAACAAAAACCTTTGTAATCTTCCACTTGACGACTATTTTATAGACTTTGGAGACTGATCATGTTATTGTATTTATCCATACCAGTACCAAAGAAGCAAAATTTAAATTTAAATGAGTGGTTTGACATATAAAGGCAATGGTGGTGCAGTGGTAGAGCTACTGCCTTACAGCGCCGGAGACCCGGGTTCAATCCTGACTATGGGTGCTGTCTGTATGGAATATGTACGTTCTCCCCATGACCAGCGTGGGTTTTCTCTGAGATCTTCGATTTCCTCCCACCAATGGTTAATTGGCTTGGTATGAATGTAAAATTGTCCCTAGTTTGTATAGGATAGTATTAATATCAAAATTACCACAGCATAGCACAGAGTCAGCATTGCTAAGGGTTTTTAATGACATCCTCCTAGCTAATGATTCTGGTAATTATGTGGTTCTTGTCCTGCTGGACCTATCTGCCGCCTTTGATACAGTGGACCATGGTATCTTAATATCTCGGTTACAGCACCTAGTGGGCATTTGTGGCAGTGCCCTGGGATGGTTCAGGTCCTATCTGGCAGACAGAACTATGTGTGTAAGCCTGTCTGAAGAAGGGTTTCGGCCCGAAACGTCGCCTATTTCCTTCACTCCATAGATGCTGCTGCACCCGCTGAGTTTCCCCAGCAATTTTGTGTACCTTATGTGTGTAAGCCTTGCTGGTTTTGAATCCTCCTCCGCTCCTCTGTCATATGGGGTTCCACAGGGCTCAATTTTAGGGCCCCTGCTTTTATCACTGTACTTGCTTCCTCTGGGTTCCATTCTTAGAAAGCATGGCATCTCTTTTCACTGTTATGCTGATGACAGCCAACTATATATGCCGCTGAGGAAGGAAGACGCTTTTTCTGTCATATCACTTCTGTCATGTCTTGAGGACATTAAGTCCTGGATGGCCCTAAACTTTCTAGGATTTAATGAAAAGAAGACAGAGGTGATAGTGTTTGGTCCCAATGGCTGCCGTGAACCTCCCCCTGTTGACTTGGGTCCCCTGGCACTGTATGTGAAGCCAACAGTTTTAAACCTGGGTTTTAGGATGGACAGTGATTTTAAATTAGATCATCAAAGGTGGTAAAGTCCAGCTTCTTTCACTTAAGGCAGCTGGCAAAGGTGAAGCCCATTCTTGAGCGGCAGCATTTTGAAACAGTAATCCATGCCTTCATCACGTCTAGGCTGGATTACTGTAATGCACTCTATTTTGGAGTTGCTCGATCTTCACTGGCTCGTCTCCAGTTGGTTCAGAATGCTGCTGCTCGCCTTTTGACTAGAACTCGAAAGAGGGAGCACATAACGCCAATTCTGGCCTCCCTCCACTGGCTCCCGGTGTACTTTCGAGTTCATTTTAAAATTATTTTATTTGTTTTTAAATCCTTAAATGGGCTCGCCCCGCCTTACCTCTCTGAGCTGCTTCATCCATACGCTCCTGCCCGGTGCCTCAGGCCAGCTGATCAGCTGCTCCTGGAGGTACCGAGGTCTAAGCGGAAGCTCAGAGGGGATAGAGCCTTCTCTGTTGCTGCTCCGGCACTCTGGAACACTCTGCCGTTGCACATCAGACAGGCCCCCTCACTGTCCATCTTCAAAACCAGTATTAAAACACATTTATATTCCTTGGCTTTTGACACTGCTTGAGACTTTGCTCCTGTTTTAGTGTTTTTAATTTTATTGTTTTTATTCTTTCTGTTAATGTTTTTATTGTCGTGTAATAATTTCTTGTCCATGACTAGTCATGTACAACACTTTGTGGCAACTGTGGTTGCTTTTAAAGTGCTCTATAAATAAAGTTATTATTATTATTATTAAGAATAAGGAGTAAGCCATTTAGAACGGAGACGAGGAAACACTTTTTCTCACAGAGAGAGGTGAGTCTGTGGAATTCTCTGCCTCAGTGGAGGCAGGTTCTCTGGAAGCTTTCAAGAGAGAGCTAGATAGGGCTCTTAAAAATAGCGGAGTCAGGGGATATGGGGAGAAGGTGGGAACGGGTTACTGATTGGGGATGATCAGCCATGATCACATTGAATGGCGGTGCTGGCTCAAAGGACGGAATGGGCTACTCCTGCACCTATTGCCTATTGTCTATTATCATGCGGGGATCACTAGTCGGTGTGGACTCATTGGGCTGAAAGACCTGTTTCCGCACTGTATCTCTACACTAAACTAAACGAAACACAACGCAAGATTACCTTGATGTGCCATATTTAGCCAATTGTTTATTGGCTCAAACAGTTAGTACTATGTTGGAAGGAACTGCAGATGCTGGTTTACACTGAAGATAGGCACAAAATGCTGGAGTAACTCAGCGGGACAGGCAGCATCTCTGGATGGAAGGAATGGGTGATGTTTCGGGTCAAGACCCTTCTTCAGACTAGTGTTGAGTAGTTCCACATGTAGGGCACACCGTATTATAATCGGCTCAGGATGGAAATCTGTGTTACAGAGATTTAATTACCACACCTGGCTTTTTCACTCCAATCGTCAGTTTGTCAATGATCAAAAGTGATTTATGAGAATAGCAGTTATTCCTGGAAACATTTTAAGCAACACCTGCTCTATCTGCATCAGTTACAGCACAATTATTCAACAGCAAGGATGGACTGCATCTTCACTCCCTCCTCAAGCAAGTGGGTGTGATTGGATCGCTGGATATAGTATCATAGAATTGAACAGCACGGAAACACGATCTTTGGCCCAATTCATGTAAGCTGACCATGGTGTCTGTCTAGACTAAACCCATTTGCCTGCAATAGGCTCATGAACGCTCACTCCTTCCCTGTCCAAACAGATATCTAAATGTGATTGTTCCTGCCTCCACGACTTACTCGGGCAGCTCGTTACATGTACCCACAATGCTTCTGTGCAGAAATTATTTCCCTTCTTTAGTTTAGTTTAGTTTAGAGATACAGTGCGGAAACAGGCCCTTCGGACCACCGGGTCCGTGCCGACCAGCAATCCCCGCACATTAACACTATCCTACACCCACTAGGGACAATCTTTTATTTACCAAGCCAATCAACCTACAAACCTGTACGTCTTTGGAGTGTGGGAGGAAACCAAAGATCTCGGAGAAAATCCCACACAGGTCACGAGGAGAACTTACAAACTCCATACAGACAGCACCCGTAGTTGGAATCGAACCCAGGTCTCCAGCGCTGCATTCACTGTAAGGCAGGAACTCTACCGTTGCACCACCGTGACCGCCCTTTTCTAACTAAAAATAACTGAAACAATAAGTAAATGTACCTCAAATGCACACACTTCCATTCTATATTACTAAATCTCTGATCTTGACCGCTTTTGGCCCACTGTGCTGCGATTTCCGACAGAACGCCGCCACCTACGGCCGTCATTTTTGGCCACCTCACTCAGAGCCCCCCTTACGGGTGTGGAGATTTTTCCCATTGATGACAAATCAGAGAGATATTAATGTTTTTTAAAAAATCATCATTCTCTCTGCTGCCCCTGCTGGAGGGAGGGGGAGTGACTATAAAACCAGGAAGTGGTGTGCCTCACTCAGTCTCTCCAAGATGGATGAAGCCAAGGGTCATGTCTCTCTGAGCTCTGAATAACACTGAACAAATGTCTACACAACTGTGAGTACCCTTAATGTGGTTTGAAAATGAAAATATGGTTTGTTTGAAGTAAAAAGGCACTGCCTACAAATGGTTGTTTGGGTGCTTTGGCTTGAATTTTAAAGGCACTACTTACTGCAAATGGTGGCTTGGTAGCTTTGGCTTGAAGTTGAAAGGCACTACTTACTGCAAATGGTGGCTTGGGTGCTTTGGCTTGAAGTTGAAAGGCACTAATTACTGCAAATGGTGGCGGCTGATTTGGCTTGAAGTTGAAATACACTTCTTACTGCAAATGGTAGCTTGGGTGCTTTGGCTTGAAGTTGAAAGGCACTACTTACTGCAAATGGTGGCTTGGGTGCTTTGCTTGAAGTTGAAAGGCACTAATTACTGCACATGGTGGCTTGGGTGCTTTGGCTTGATGTTGAAAGGCACTACTTACTGCAAATGGTGGCATGAAGTTGAAAGGCACTACTTCCTGCAAATGGTGGCTTGGTTGCTTTGGCTTGAAGTTCAAAGGCACTACTTACTGCAAATGATGGCTTGAAGTTGAAAGGCACTACTTACTGCAAATGGTGGCTTCGGTGCTTTGGCTTGAGGTTGAAATGCACTACACTGCAAATGGTGGCTTGGGTGCTTTGCTTGAAGTTGAAAGGCACTACTTACTGTAAATGATGGCTTGTGTGATTTGGCTTGAAGTTGAAAGGCACTACTTACTGCAAATGATGGCTTGGGTGATTTGGCTTGAAGTTGAAAGGCACTACTTACTGCAAATGGTGGCATGAGGTTGAAAGGTACTACTTACTGCAAATGGTATCTTGGGTGCTTTGGCTTGAATTGAAAGGCACTGCAAATGGTGGCGTGGGTGCTTTGGCTTGGTTGAAAGGCACTAATTACTGCAAATGGTGGCGGCTGATTTGGCTTGAAGTTGAACTATACTTCTTACTGCAAATGGTGGCTTGGGTGCTTTGGCTTGAAGTTGAAAGGCACTTCTTACTGCAAATGGTGGCTTGGGTGCTTTGGCTTGAAGTTGAAAGGCACTACTTACTGTAAATGGTGGCTTGGGTGCTTTGCTTGAAGTTGAAAGGCACTACTTACTGCAAATGGTGGCTTGGGTGCTTTGGCGGAGTTGAAAGTCAGTACTTACAGCAAATGATGGCTTGGGTGATTTGGCTTGAAGTTGAAAGGCACTTCTTACTACAAATGGTGGCTTGGGTGCTTTGGCTTGGAGTTGAAATGCACTATTTACTGCAAAAGGTGGCTTGGGAGCTTAGGTTTAAAGTTGAAAGCACTACTTACTGCAAATGGTGGCGGGAGCTTTGGCTTGAAGTTTAAAATAATCACCATTCTCTCTGCTCCCTCTGCTGGAGGGAGGGGGAGGGACTATAAAACCAGGAAGTGGTGTGCCTCACTCAGGTTCTGCAAGATGGATGAAGCCAAGGGTCATGTCTCTCTGAGCTCTGAATAACACTGAACAAATGTCTACACAACTGTGTACGCTTATTGTGGTTTGAAAGTGAAAATATGGTTTGTTTGCAGTAAAAAGGTACTGCCTGGAAATGATTGTTTGGGTGCTTTGGCTTGAAGTTGAAAGGCACTTCTTACTGCAAATGGTGGCTTGGGTGCTTTGGCTTGAAGTTGAAAGGCACTATTTACTGCAAATGGTGGCATGACGTTGAAAGGCACTACTTACTGCAAATGATGGCGTGGGTGCTTTGGCTTGAAGTTGAAAGGCATTGCTTACTGCAAATGGTGGCTTGGGTGCTTTGGCTTTAAGTTGAAAGGCACTACTTACTGCAAATGGGGACTTGGGTGCTTTGGCTTGAAGTTGAAAGTCACTACTGCTAATGGTGGTTTGGGTGCTTTGGCTTGAATTGAAAGGCACTAATTACTGCAAATGGTGGCGGGTGCTTTGGCTTGAAGTTGAGAAGCACTACTTACTGCAAATGGCGGCTTGGGTGATTTGGCTTGAAGTTAAAAGGAACTATTGCAAATGCACTTACTTCCTGTTTGCACTGTATATTGATTTTAGATAAAACGCTACCACCTACGGCTGTGATTTTTGGCCATCTTACTCAGTCCCCCCTCCGCTGAGCAGGTGCAGAGAATTCTTCCCATCAATGCATGAAATGGTATGAAGCTGCATTTGAATTTGGTGGCCTTGGACCCTGCTTGAAATGGAATGAAACTGCACTTGAATTTGGTGGCCTTGCACCCTGCTGAAAGTGGTATGAAACTGCACTTGAATTTGGCGGCCTTGCATCCTACTTGAAGTGGTATGAAACTGCACTGAATTTGGTGGCCTTGCACCCTGCTGAAAGTGGTATGAAACTGCACTTGAATTCGGTGGCCTTGCACCCTGCTTGAAGTGGTTGGAAACTGCACTTGAATTCGGTGGCCTTGCACCCTGCTTGAAATGGCAGGAAACATAGAAACATAGAAAATAGGTGCAGGAGTAGGCCATTCGGCCCTTCGAGCCTGCACCGCCATTCAATATGATCATGGCTGATCATCCAACACAGTATCCTGTACCTGCCTTCTCTCCATACCCCCTGATCCCTTTAGCCACAAGGGCCACATCTAACTCCCTCTTAAATATAGCCAATGAACTGGCCTCAACTACCTTCTGTGGCAGAGAATTCCAGAGATTCACCACTCTCTGTGTGAAAAATGTTTTCCTCATCTCGGTCCTAAAAGATTTCCCCTTTATCCTTAAACTGTGACCCCTTGTTCTGGAACATGGATTTGAATTTGATGGCCTTGCACCCTGCTTGAAATGGAATTTCAAGGAATAGTCATGAGTCAACTGCCAGCCCACCAGCCGTGAGTGAGCTGCCAGCAGATCAGGCTTGAGGGACTGAGCTGCCACCTCAAGAACCCATACCAGCACCCCCCCCCCCCCCCCCCCCCCCCCACTGGCCACCAAAATTGGAATTGGTGGAGAGGTGGAATATTGCATTGGGGGACCAGCCCTCTCGTGTGATCATGGGACCCAACGGGTCCCACTTAGTCTAGTACTAACTAAACGAAGGGGGACCCGTTGGGTCCCGTCCCCTCCATGCACGGTTGCATGGGGGGGGGGGAGGGGTGGGGGGGGCCTGCGGTGTCACACACACACTAACCACCCTCCACACTCACACGGGGGGAGGGGTGGTGAGAGAGGGAGGGAGGGGGAGGATGGGGGAGAGAGGGAGAGAGAAGGCGAGAGAGGGGAGGGAGGGG